>NW_015628766.1:39219-39964 GCF_001515625.1 Sinocyclocheilus rhinocerous | reverse complement strand
GCACTCTCACCCCGTACTTTTACGAAGTGTGTGGATGCTGCTCTGGCTCCACTGCGACTCCAGGGCATCCGCATACTAAATTATATCGACGATTGGTTGATTTTGGCTCAGTCGGAGGAGATGGCGGTTCGACATCGAGGTGTTGTTCTTGCTCACGTGAAAGAATTGGGGTTAAGACTAAACGCCAAGAAAAGTGTGCTTTCTCCATTACAGAGGACCACTTATCTGGGATTCGACCACGATGCAGGCACGATTGTCCCCTGCTCAGATCGAGTCGATCCTCACGGCAGTCAAGAGAGTCAGAGAAGGCCAGTCACTCACTGTCAAGTAATTTCAGAAACTATTGGGTTTGATGGCAGCTGCATCCAAGGTGATACCTTTTGGCCTGCAGTACACGAGACCCCTACAGTGGTGGCTCAAGACCAAGGGGTTTTCCCCGAGGGGAAACCCGCTTCGCATGATCAAGGTCACTCTGTGATGCCTACGTGCCTTGGACATGTGGAGGAAACCTTGGTTCTTGTTTCAGGACCCGGTGCTGGGAGCTCCTTGTCGCTGCGTAACGCTAGCGACAGATGCGTCCCTCACTGGCTGGGGTGCGGTCATGAGTGGCCACCCTGCCCGCGGTCTGTGGAGTGGTCGCCATCTGACATGGCATATAAACTGCCTGGAAAGGCTGGCCGTGCTTCGTGCACTAAGACACTTCCTCCCAGACCTAAGAGGTCACCATGTGTTGGTGCGCACCGAC
>NW_015628766.1:27997-36694 GCF_001515625.1 Sinocyclocheilus rhinocerous | reverse complement strand
GGCTGGGGTGCGGTCATGAGTGGCCACCCTGCCCACGGTCTGTGGAGCGATCGCCATCTCACTTGGAACATCAACTGCCTGGAGATGCTGGCCGTATTTCGAGCTTTGAAGCACTTCCTCCCGGACCTAAGAGATCGCCATGTGCTAGTGCGCACCGACAACACAGCGGTGGTCTCTTATATCAACCACCAGGGAGGTCTGCGTTCGCGCCCCTTGTACAAGCTGGCGCACCAGATCCTTGTGTGGTCCCAGGGCAAAATCCTTTCATTAAGAGCAGTACATATTCCTGGGTATTTGAATATGGGAGCAGACATCCTGTTGAGGCAGGGGCCGAGGCCCGGGAAATGGAGGCTTCACCCCGAGGTGGTGAATCAGATATGGAGAATTTTTGGTCAGGCTCAGGTGGACTTGTTTGCGACTCAGATGACATCACACTGTCCCCTCTGGCTCTCTCTGACTCATCCGGCTCCACTGGGGCTAGATGCTATGGTAAATATGGGAGCAGACATCCTGTTGAGGCAGGGGCCGAGGCCCGGGAAATGGAGGCTTCACCCCGAGGTGGTGAATCAGATATGGATAATTTTTGGCCAGGCTCAGGTGGACTTGTTTGCGACTCAGACGACATCGCACTGACTCATCCGGCTCCACTGGGGCTAGATGCTATGGTACAGACTTGGCCGAGGCTTCGTCTGTATGCTTTTCCCCCGATCGCTCTGCTCCCAGGAGTTCTGGAGAGAGTGCGCCGGGACGGGGTCCGTCTGCTACTAGTAGCCCCATTCTGGCCGGGCCGAGTATGGTTCTCGGACCTGATTTCCCTTCTCAATGGCTCTCCATGGGAGATTACCGTCAGGAGGGACCTCCTCTCACAGGCGGAGGGCACGATATTCCACCCCCGCCCGGAACTGTGGAAGTTATGGCTGTGGCCTCTGAGGGGGCACAACCCGTAGCTTCCGGTCTCTCAACCGAGTTTGTTGAGACCATCCTCCAATCCAGAGCTCCCTCCACGAGGAAACTGTACGCCTTGAAGTGGAAACTTTTCACTTCTTGGTGCGGAGATCGCCAGCTCGACCCAGTTAACTGCCCGGTTGGTACGGTGCTGGAGTTCCTGCAGGCTCGTCTCTTTGCAGGGTTGACCCACTCCACCCTGAAGGTCTACGTGGCGGCCATTGCGGCATAGACACCCCCCCCTAGTTCCATGTTTCCCCCGCGGTGCGCTGAGGCTGAGGCCCCCAGTACGATCTCGCGTTCCCACGTGGGACCTGACTGTGGTGCTAGAAGCTCTTTGTAAATCTCAATTCAAGCCTATTGAAGAAATTTCTGATCGCTATCTGACATTAAGACTGCCCTTCTTCTGGCTATTACTTCTCTAAAAAGAGTTGGGGGGTGCGAGCATACATCCACAGAGCTGCCCTGTAGAGAAGGGCGGACCAACTGCTTGTTTGCTATGCTACCCCCAAGAGAGGTCTTCCTGCTATTAAACAGACCCTCAGCCGGTGGATAGTCGATGCCATGTCTACTGCTTATGAGTCCTCTGATCTCCCCTCGCCATTGGGGGTCAAGGCTCACTCGACCCGAGGTATGGCGGCCTCCAAGGCCTTCTTGGCAGGTGTGTCCATATATATATACATACATGCATTCATACAATATATTATATCTTGAGAAATGTCTTTTAAATTACAGTGCAGTGCACTTTTTAAATTTTGAATTAATTTTACATTTCAAGTTCAAATAAATTCATATAACTGCAATTTTTAATGAGAAATTTTGGCTTAGAAAAGCCTTTTTTAAAAGTTTTGAAAAATGCATTAAATCTTTAATTAAAAAAACCTAGCAAATCTGAAAACCTAGCAGACAGAAAGAATGATGGATGGATGGGTTGATATGCCTGAAAGTACCACATAAAATTATAATTAGTTTACGTATTTCATCATATTTCATAAATTAAATTTAGTGGAGGCTTTTTGTCGCTTTGGATAAAAACGTCTGCTAAAATTGTATTGTGGCGTTGTTCTTGTGTGTGTGTGTATATATATATATATATATATATATATATATATATATACACTTTGCACTAAGTGTAAATAATGCTATTTAAAGTAAATAATTCTAAGGGTATTTACAATACTTAGTGCAAATAGTTGCACATACATGGTGTGTTGTAGTACATTGTAAAACAGTATGCAATGATAGCATATTCAGTAATATTATCATATTTATTAAAATCAAGCACATTGTCACCTCGACAAAATGGTATTTGTCAACAAGACGGGCTATTTACACTTTCCAATTTAAAATTTCTTTGCATGTAGTGTAAACAGACATTCTGATTAACATTTATTGACCAGGATGAAAGAACAGTTTCTCAGAATGCATTATCTATGTTGAATCTCTTTATAATAATAATTTTGAATTACAATTAAGTAAATTGAATTCAGTAATTTTCTCTTCCTGTCATTCCAATTCCTCCGAGTATGGGTCACCATACTTGGCCACATGTCACGTCACGTCACGTCACTTCAATTCAAATTCCAATTCTAAATTTTACACAATCCTGGCTACCAGAACCCCCTTCTCTACCATTTGAGCTACATGAACATACTATATATCCTGTTCAGTATCCCACCAAAAACCAGGAAATTTAATATATATGTAATATAATTTAATGGCATCATCCTAGTGTGATTAGAGGTGCAAGGTATTGTTCAGTGTGTCATCTCAAGTATCTAGTTGCACGGACATCAGCCACAGAGGTACTGCAGGCCTCAAACAATCTGTGAGATCTCTGTGTGTCCCAGAAAATAAAGCGAGGAAGGGCCATTAAGGGGAGGAAAATTGGATATCTCCAAGAAGTTTGAAAGAAAGAAAGAGGAAGGGAGATATTGTAATTGGGAGTCTCAAAGCGGATGCTGTGGTGTGTGTGGAGAAATCAGTATCAAATTTAAGCCTGGGTCAAGGCTAAACTCAATCTTTGTCTGGCAAGGGATAAACTAAAGAAAAAATGGTTCTGCTTTCTTAGACACTGAACAGCAGGGATAGAGGTGGGTCGGCTTTCAAAACCAAATTTATATACAAAGATTTAAAGAGAGAAATGTATCTGCCAACATCAAACAGGAACATTTAAGCCAGCAAGAATATAGAGGCAATGTAGAGCAGCACTGGACTCTTATCTATTGCACATTCACTTTATGTTTACACTCTAAATTCTGACTGCCCCCTCACTGAAAATTCCTTTACATGTATGTTTTTTTTTTTTTTAACAGGTCCCTGTTGTGCTTCCTTGCTGATTCAAGTTTCCAATTGAAATCTTCAAATCTTAATGTGCAGCTTTACCTTTAGGATAGATTTTGAATAGGCGAACATTAGAATAATCCTGTGTTTAATTTAGTCAATAGAATGGTACTTTGCATTAATCTATTAATAAATACTTATTTCAGAAGAACTATTTGCACCCAGGAGAAAACTAATTATTTGCACCCTTTTCACAGACTGTGATGACACTTTATTGTGATTCTTTTTTCTTTCCTTTTTTTCTTTTCTTTTGCTCTTAGGGCAAATGAGAACGCACCCACACACACACACACACACACACACACACAAACAAAGATATTTATGATATTATTAAAAAAAAAACATGATATTTATTGCAGTTTCTGTTCACCACAATTTACACAGCTATGATTTAGTGCAAATGAGAACGCACACACACACACACACACACACACACACACACACACACACACACAAACAAAGATATTTATGATATTATTAAAAAAAAAACATGATATTTATTGCAGTTTCTGTTCACCACAATTTACACAGCTATGATGACTTCCACTTCTGAGAACCTGTACATGTGAAAAGGATCCACATAGTTGGGTGGAGCCAGAAAAAAAAGTAAATCGGATGTGACTTAGAGTGTAGTACATGTGTTTCCATATTTTGAGAACTTCTATTGAAGTCTCAAGCTTGAATCTTTGATGTTTTTTTACACTGTGAATTGTGATAAACGGATGCCTTAAACTTGAGCAGCTGACGTAACTTAATATCCAGATACAATACTTGAAACAGTACATACAAAAATGAGGGTCACATTGAAAGTGTCCTTTAAAACAAAAGCTCCTGATTTGTTATCAGTTAAGGTCACTGCAGAAGCCAGAAATGAATGAGCCTGACGATTGTTTTATGTACCATGTATCGAGGGCTACAATATTGGACACAAATGATGACATTCATCTGCAGCACTGTTTGAATTACTCATTCATTCAGTTTATCAATGACAATTCAGCAAGGCTTTCTGAAAATGCAAATGATCGTGAAGTTGGAACGCTACAGCTGGAAATCTATTCCTAATGCACAATAGAAGCAAACAAGTTATACTCCCCACGCGTCCTTTCTCTTTCAGTGCTGCTATCGAGCAGCCATTTTTGAACTCACATGTCTCACATGTGCAGCACGATCACAAGGTCGGCCACAAGGCCACACAAAACAATTATGTGCTATTGTTCCAGCTTTTCATTTATTTTTTATTCAGTAAAGGTCTCCATTCTTCCAACTCTTTTTTCAGGTCAGGTCAAGAACTAGGCAGTATTCTCAGCCATATGGGGCTGAATGGTAAATGAACATTTATTGCTCGCAGATGTGTGTTATTTATTTATTTTTTTCACCCTCTGACCTCATCTTCTGTGCTGTGCCATGTGAAGATATAACTGCTTAGACTGATTCTGGCTGTGTGTTCCATTCTGAAGCAATCATGCCTATGCCCTATTCATTTGAAGGTTGCTTGACTTCAAAATGTGGTTATTCGGAACACACTTTTCGTCATCTGTCCAACTTTATGAGAATTTTTGAATGCTTAATTTTTTCATGTTTTGATTGTACAATTTATTTATTTTAAAATAATAATTGTTTATTAGTTCAGTTCATCAAATGGAGGGAATTAGGAAATAAATTAATACGTTTTTCTCTTTCTTTATTGGAATAACAGATCAAACAGATTTACAGCATAATAACAACAGCTATAAAAATTACAAAACAGCAAAAATCCAGGTATTTGTGAAGATTTTTAGAATTTCATAATAATGAAGAAGGCTTTTATAAAACCACAGATGAAGGATTTTCAGAATTTTTTTTTTACAGAACCAGAGTGTGTTTGCAGTAGCAGTTCATTTGTAGCACTTGGCAAACCATTTGCAAATTAATGAATAGCAGTAGAGTTTGATTGCATGAAAGATGGCTGGTTTACAGCAGCAGCATGCATTTTTTTTTCAATATATATTACTGTGTTGCTTTTTGATTACAAGATTCATAATGATATCAAAATGAATATATTTAAACATGTATAATTTTTCAAAACTTAATGGAAGGACATGTCCAAAGAATGAGGTTGAATAGGGCCTAGTGGAGGATTGGGATTTTAAGGATGTGTCCTTGAGAAAGACTCCTGTGTTTTTCATAGGAACCAGTACACTCTTCAGGTTGGCTATTCAGTGGTGACTAAGAACGTTTGAAGCACCACAAAAACATTGGGTTCAAAATGTCCAGCTGAACCTGTGAGAAACATTTTTAAGAATAAAGTTTGTTTCGAATTACCTTTAATGTGGTTATTTTTGAGCGTATCTTTGAAACAACATTTAATCATAGCTGCTTCTTCCTCTTTAGTGCTGTGCTTAATTTATGCCATTTGGAACACACTGTTTGTCTATAATCTTAAAAATACTCTATTCTCAGACTGTAAACATAGGAAAGAGGACCTCAATCCTGTCTACTAGGATGACCTTTTTATTTAATAAAGGTAGATGTATATTTTGCTGCATATAATATACCACAAGCTTATGTGTGCTGTTATGAGGAGAGAGAGAGAGAGAGAGAGAGAGAGGATTATATTTTTATATTTTTGTGGAAATAATAATAATAATAATAATAATAATAATGATAAAAACATAAATTTTTGTGGAAATAGTCTTTGTCATTTTATATATTTTTATCCTCATTTTTAATTACATTTGTTCTAGTACATTACAATTTATGCCGTGGTGCCTTAGAATGAACTGAGTCTAACTACATTTTTGCAATTCTCTCTTTTTAGAATATCTGATGACTTTGTCTGTATGAAAAATTAGCGACACGCGACACGGGTGGGTGTATTTGTAATTGAGGCCAAGGTGTCCAGTCAATTCATTATTTCACAATTAATGTTGGCTCTGGGTCAGACAGAAAAAATGCAAAAATGCAAAATCATGACATTAGTCTTTACCTTTTTCTTTCTTTCTTTTTTTTTTTTTTTAACAGTGTACTACATGGTGCATTTAACATTTCTTCATGCAGTAAGGAAATATCGTCTCTAGGTTACGTATGTAACCATGGTTCCCCGAGGGAACGAGACGCTGCGTCGAGTCGCTTTGGGAATGCCCTTGCGTGACCGTGTTCTGAAGCACGTGTCAAATCAGTCCAATGGAGCAGCGAGACGTCACGAGCGGGGTGACGTAAGCACCAGAAAGTATAAAAGCGCATCCAGCAGAGCGCAAACCAGCTTCGATGAAGTAGCGCCTGCAGGGATGCAGGGAGTATGGCAAAGAGACGCAGCGTCTCGTTCCCTCGGGGAACCATGGTTACATACGTAACCTAAAGCTGGTTTGCGCTCTGCTGGATGCGCTTTTATACTTTCTGGTGCTTACGTCACCCCGCTCGTGACGTCTCGCTGCTCCATTGGACTGATTTGACACGTGCTTCAGAACACGGTCACGCAAGGGCGTTCCCAAAGCGACTCGACGCAGCTCGAGTTCCTGAAGGGGAACTTTGAATGACTATTGTTAAATAGTCAGGAGTAGTTAGTCCTGACTAGCCACCAAATATTTACCCTAGTTTTAATTCATTTCATGAGACAGAGCACACACCACCTCATTTGAACATCTCTGTTTATTTTCCACCCTTCCTGTTCTACCATGCCTTCATAAATGAGAGCTGAAAGTAATGAATTATGCATAACCCAAACACTGAGCTCCGTTGCATATTTCTGTTGTCTTGTCTGAAGTATTTGACCTGATCAAATATTAATCTTTGATTCCAAAAATAAACCGGAATGCATTTCAGAAATTCAGATGATCTGTTTTCAGCTGTGCCTGTCAGACAGAGCTCATCTGGTGAGAAGGGTGGGTAAAGCGTTGTCTCGCTCATCTCTGCAAATTAGTCCTGATAAATAAACATGCATTACAGCAGCCAAGTTTTCTAAAAGATCTTTTGTGCATACTTTCTATAATGCAGGTCTTATCTGTAATTGACTTTAGCAGTAAATAGTTTTGCTGTGCACTTTATAAACTCTAAGCTCACTTTAAACAAACAAACAAACAAACAAAAAAGTCATTTGGATTAATTGTATCTCAGTTCAGACAATTTAGGAAGACAAATAAATCTATTTCTTTAATAATGTTGCTTTGAAACACAGGGGAATATGTTTACTGAATTTCAGATAAACACAAGAGAGTGTGTAATCAAATAGTGTGTAATATCTTCTTCAACACAAACCCACTGCACCAGTTTAAAAATAATGGGGAAGGCCCTAAAGATCCGAAATGTTAATATTCCTCAGTGTTTGCAGCTCTCCACCTTTGGAGCTTAGTGTCATCACACCTCGCTCTGGCTCTAATGAGCTACATTAGTCAAATCCATTTCCAGCTATATTTGGAACCGAACAAAACCTTCTTTGGTTTTGATGTGTTTCATTTGCTGGCACTCTGCAGAGTTTCATAGAGACATTGTCTGACGCAGGTTTCATCGAGCTTAAGCATATTTATATTTTTTAATGTCTGTCTGCTGCCAGAGAGTTATTCTTTGCTCTTTCTGTGTGAATTATCCATTCATCCTTCTCACCCCTTTTGATGCGCCTCTGTTTACATCTAATGAGTCTTACCAGTGAGTCTTAATGAGTCTTTCTTTGTACATCTATCAAATCCCACTGTTCATTTTCCAGAGCGCTTTAGTTTTCCATATTGTTTACATAGAGAATTATTTCCAGTGGGTTAGACACAAAACAACTTGCACGTTTGATGGATTTTAGAAGATTTGGATTTGGGATTAAGTAACTGATTCATTATATAGAAACATCAGTGTCGAGGACAGACTAGAGGAAAATCCCTCAACCAATAGAGTTTGGGAATAGGATTATTTGGTTTTACTCTCCTGTTGGTAATTGACCTTTTGTCTCATTACACAGAACAAAACATTTAATACATTTACAAATGGGTGTTCATTTCACACATGCAAATAAAAAAGCAATGATGTATTATAAATAAACTGTACAAGCTATTAAGCTGACAATATATGACACTAAACATTGTTAATATGGGATAAGTAACAAATGATCTCTTAAATTTATGGTAGTAACACTAAGTGGTACACGTTACTACACAAAAATGTAGTACAGCAAAAAAGTTCAGGTAAATGTGCCAACTTTTTGATAATAATAATAATAATAATTATTATTATTATTATAACATTCAATATTATTCAATATAGTGTTTTTTTTTTAAGTCAGGGTCAAAAAATAGTAAATCGGATAAAATAATAATATAATATTGATCTCAGTGTCAAGCCCAATACCTGAATTGTTAGCATTACTTTATGTAATTATGAACACTTCAATACAGTGTTATTTTTTTATTTAGTGTGTGAATTATTACACACACACACAAACACACACAC
>NW_015628766.1:12709-27839 GCF_001515625.1 Sinocyclocheilus rhinocerous | reverse complement strand
CACACACACACACACACACACACACACACACACACACACAAATAATGACATAAAACAAAAAGATACACTCTAAAAAATGCTGGGTTGTTTCAACCCAATGTTGAAATAAATATGGACTAACCCAGCTGTTGGGCTAAATTTTTAAATTAAAGTTTTAACCCAAACGTTGGGTTAGTCCATATTTGACCCAAAGTTGGGTTGAAACAACCCAGCATTTTTTAGAGTGTAATATGAAATATGAATGAATGAAAACTTCTACAAAATGAAGGGTTGACATTTTTCTGTCTACATATTTAAAAATCACTGAATGCAGCTTTTAGACATGCAAACAAAGACACTGACTTTGATTAAAAACTGGCAACATCATGTATTGCCCAAGGCTCTTTCACACTGCAAGTTTGATACATTCATTGATCTTTGAATGGAGTGGAAAAATTGAACAAATCTGTTTAAAAGCACACCAACCCAAGGCCATGAATGGGGTTTTGTTTAATTTATTTGCAGCCTTTTATTGAAAAGACTTAAATCATATTCACATTCATCAATTAAATCCAAACCTCATTCCTAACACATAATAACACATTTAAACCTAAAGTATGCCTACAATACATTTACATGTAAAGATAACCTGGCCTGTGATCAATCACACCACAAACTTGAATCCGAAATATCCATCCATGCAGCTCTAAATTCCTGCCTTGACCTTACAATATGCATTTCACCAGAGTCTAATTTTTATAGAATTATAGTGCTGATTTTTTTTTTTTCTTTCATAACCATTGGCCTGAACTGCATGTTAAAAAATGACATGAAGGGATTTGCAGTGCATGATGTTACTGATATTTGCTTTTCCCGGAACAATTAAGGCCATGTGAGTTTTAAGTTTTATCTTTGCTTAAAGGGATAGTTCACCCAAAAATAAAAATATTGTCATAATTTTCTCACCCTTATGTTGTTCCAAACCTGTATGGTTTATTTCTTCTGCTGAACGTAAAATAAAGAAGATATTTTTCAGAATGTTCGTAACCAAACAGTTGCTGGACCCCATTGACTTCCATAATATGGAAAAAAATCTCATAGAGGTTTGAGACAATTTGACAGTTTAAATCACGACAGAATTTTCATTTTTGGGTGAACTATCCTTTTAAAGGGGTCATATGATGCGATTTCAATTTTTCCTTTCTCGTTGGAGTGTTAGAAGCTCTTGGTGCATAAAGAAGATCTGTAAAGTTGCAAAGACTAAAGTCTCAAATCCAAAGAGATATTCTTTATAAAAGTTAAGAGTCAGCCAGCAAAGAAAGAAGGCGTAACTTTTATTCTCGCTGTAGTTTTTGAGGTATTCGGCCAATCACAACGCACTGGATAGCTGGCCAATCACAGCACACCTCGCTTTTTCAGACCGATGAGCTTTGTAAAAATCGACACGTTTCAGAAAGGCGGGGCATAGAGGAGAAACAATAATGTACAGTATGTGGAAAATAATGTGTTTTTTGAACCTTAAATCGCATAAACACATTTCATTACACCAAATACACAAAATACATTTATTATTAGCAGCATCATATGACCCCTTTAAGCACCTCTGTTGTGGGTGGCAAGCCAATATCTTCTGTGTGCATTATACAAACATGTCAAGCCATTTGTTTGTCACGCCTTCAACTGAAATATTTAAAAATAGTAAAGTCATTTCTCTCTGTCTAGATTTTTAGTGTAGCTTGTCATTTTAAGTCTATACATGAACATTCTTCCTAAAAGAGGAAAATGAGAGGAGAGAAAGAAAGACAGAGAGAGCTGAAGCATCCTAATGTTTCACTTAGAGAACAGGAAGAGTAACTGCGTCACTCAAATCAATGTCCTCTAAAGTATTCATAGAGGTGGCTATCAGAATTCACACTCCAGATTTGGAGCCACTTGAGATGGATTTTGTGAAATGATCCATTTAAAACAAAACTTCTCACTTGTGACCTTTATGCTTGGGAGACTACTCTAACTTTAACTCTAACTCACAGTTGTTAACCTATAGGCCATTATAAACCTAGGTAAACATAAACTTGGGTTATCTTGTTTCATATTTCACAATTCACAGTTTATACTGTACTTTATCTGTGCCCTGGGTTAATAATTAATCTTTGTGGTGGGGTTTAGAGATTTCACAAACTCTGGGTTAACATTAATGTTTGAATATTTACGAGGTTAATTAAATTTTTTGGACTAATGCAGGGCACACAATCCCTACTTGAACATCTGTGGAAATGTTGCCACGTAAACACACATTGGACCTCTTAAAGGAATAGTTCAAATTATTATCATGTCATTATTTACCAGTGTTGTTATCATTAAATAAAACTAGAGCTAGAATTATTAAAATTTTGAAATAGAGCTAAAATATAAATACAGTATTAGATGAAAAAATTAAAACTAGACATGTTGCCTTGTCATCTATCTGACATATGTTGAAGTTGCAGTACTTAAATTACTAAAACTAAACCTGAAATAAAATATTAACATTGAAATAACAAATTAACAAACAAACAAATAAATAAATAGTCGCACCTTACAATTAGTTCATGCATTAACAAACATTAACTAACAATACGCAATGTATTAGTACTGTAAATGCAACCTAATGTTAAAAAATAAAACCTTACTGTAAAATAAAACAAACAAAAAATAAATAAATAAAATGACAAAAGAAAAACTATAATTAAAATGAAAACTGAAAATAAATGGTAATTAAAAATATCATAATAAATAATATCATATTAATAATTACCCAAACCTATATAACTTTAAGAGAAAGTTAATTAAATACAGTAGAGTGGATTGTGATTTACTTTAATGGTTACTAAAACATTTAAGAGGGTCGGAAGAAAAGTACATTCATGCTGACCATTTTTCACATGCTATGATTGTTAAAGTCAACTTGATTTTTTTAAGCAATTTTACAGGCAGCCTGTGTTGTTTTGGGCCCGTTGTATGACATTCTTCAGAATAGAATTCTGGGAACCTTAATTGGTCTCTGCAATACAAGTACACATATTATGAGAGCAAACCACAAACCGATCAGTGTAAAAGTAGAAGTACAAATGAATTGTCAGTGTCAAGAGGGGCACTTGGATCTCTGTTCACAAAGAACCAAACATATTTGTTTTTGTCCATGTTGCCTTGGTAACAAGTACAACATCAGCTCTCATGGCTTTGCCAAATGACATATTTTCTTTTCTCAATGAAAAAACATTTTTAATGTAACTTTTCAGGACAGTGAGTGTGTCTGCAAGTGTATATGTGCTGCTTCAGCCTTCACACCTACAATATCACACTCTTATTTGAACTCTAACCACACAGTGATAGATTTGACAGCCATTGAATGCCACTCTCTTTTTAGCTGGGCTCAGGGCATTTATCAAACTCATTCTGTGCATCTCTAGCTCAAAGACCAGCACCCTTGATGTTTTTGTACACCAGCCTGATTGTTATCATAGGGCTCGTAAGATAAATCCAACCGAGGGCAGCTTTTATTGAATCTTGCTATAAAAAGACAGGTGCACACGCACCCACACATACACCGAGAGGCTTTATACCCCATATCATGTTGAAGGTCACATCTAAGGACTATGATAATGAGGTTTTCAACTTGGTGTCATCGACATATTTTCATGATTATCTTTGTACATGCTCAGCGTTGGTCATTATACTCAGGACAAGGGAAGAAGATCATCACCCTCATAAGCATGAAAAGGCTAATTGTCACCTACAGCTACAATCTCTGTCTGTATATACCAAGCTGTAAAAAGGGCTCTGCACTATGAGCACTAAATCAACAAAGTGGCAGTAATGGAGATTCACGCTACCCTGTCCCTGCCGGTGAGCCATTTGTGTAAATTTCAGTCTTCTTTATAATCTGTAAATGCCCCTGTGTATACCTGACTTATCTTTAACTCAATCACCTTCCTACCTGTCCACAACTTCTGCGTTTGACATTTGGCTTTTCAAAAGCATCCTGTCTGGAAGGGCTCCCGTAACGCACACCAAAAGGCTCATGACAGGGCTCTTTTAACATTGTGTGTCTGTGTGTGTGTGAAAGAAAGAGAGTCAAGACTAGTCAATAGAGACTCCTCACCATCTTAAGGTTGTAAACATGGACTTGAGGGAGACAGTACACGCAATCGCCATGTGGGGGAGCAGTGGTTCTACACCATCTTTCCTTGTTGGTGCACGATTTTAAAAACAGATCCTCTGCGATTTGTCTAAATCAAAGGATCTTGAGCTGAGAATGACATGACTGGGTCCCTTCAGCTGGTGTAACTGTGAAAGTGTATAACATCTTTTTGACAGCCGTTGCAATTGAAATTAACATTAAACTAACCATCAACATTCTTTTATTTAAAGTTGTGTCTCGGAAAATGAGTATCTGAGACTATGGAGGCTTGGTAAATTAGTCAATGACATGACTTTTTAAAATGTATGTATGTATGTATGTATGTATGTATTTATATAAGTAATCCTATCTACTGATATACTGATAAATAGATTTGAATGACACTTTTACTGAAACATAAAAAATAGAGAAGACGCCTGTGGACTAAATCTTTTAAAATATCAGACAGTTTGACAAGGCAAGTTCATGTTTTAAAATAATTTATTGATATTTATGAATTAAAATTTCATATTATATGCAAGAAATACTTTTCACTTTGGAAAAGATATTCAAAAACTTTAAGTTTTGAAATGATAAGTTAATGTTTTTAAGAATCTCCATTTGCAAAGCTACCTGTGTGAACCTACTACGCAAACATAACTGTGTGAGTTTATGAAAAAATACTGGAGCTGTCTCTCCTGATAAATATTGTATTCCACACTCCCATCTCTTATTTCATACTGTCAAAGAGGAAAACCGCACTGCATTTCTCTCTCATAACCAGCTGTGAACCAGCCTTGCGTGAACACACACACAAATTCCAGTATGTTTATTTGCTGTGCGCTCTAGTGTGAAACAAGCTCTCACACCTGTCGAAACTTCAACCCCTCCTGCCTCTCTTGATGGCATGAACTATGGTGATGCAGTTGCTAAAACTCTCCGTCTTGCATATAGTCACTGAAGGAGATGTTTGGAACTCATCTGGGCCGATTGTGGCAGATCATTTCTCAACAGTTTTGCTCTGTATGTTCTTCTTCAATATGAATAAACCTCAAGAGTCTGCGTCCATAAACTTGTGTCTTATAAGAGTTCCTTTTATAAATCTAGTTTAAAACACAAGTGTCAAGTTTTTAAAAATGTCTTTTCATTCTTGTTGGTTGGTTTTAATGACTCTAAATCACGTAGTGTAATGTAGTAAAAAACAAACAAAAAAAAAAAACTCTGAATACATGTGTAAAAATCTTTATTATTTTCAGAATTTATTTTAAAATATATTTTTCAGGGTAAACAAGTATCTTTACAAATATCACAAATTATTAATTATATATAAATAAATATGATTATGGTTTTGGGAAGTTGTACCACATGACAGCTTTGTCTTGAAGGTCTTAAAAATTAGCTTATGATTATCTGACATATTGGCAATGACACAGAGTCATGAAGTCATGAAAAAAGGTTTCTATGTGATATTTTCTGTTTTCGATTTCTGTAGATTTCTGCATATTGGTTGCACCACATGTGTTTGGTAATCACACCACATGACCTGCCATTTTTTAAATATTAGTAGTGAAGCAGTTTTAATATTAATAAATAAGATTAGGTGTATTCAAGTCCTTGAATGTATTAAATGCAATTTAAATGTTTTTTTTTTTTTTTACATTTTACAGTAGAATACCTTTTTGGTGTAATCCACTGTAGTCAGGTTGATACAGTGATATTAAATCATATTTTTGACTGGAATAAAACTAGTTCATAGATGCTACCATATGAAGCACATTTTTGTGGTTACTTACTTTTTTTTTTTGCACACATTTGTGTGATAAAACCACAACAGCAGCAAGAGAAAAATGTGCATACTTCACACCTTGCTGAGTTCGCCAATCCACAGCTTCTCGAACAACCCCCAAAGGAGCGTTCTCTTACTCTAAAGCTTGCGGTAGTTCTCCCCCTTCATTTTCTGCCCCCTCTGCTTTCCTTCTGCTCCTTCCATCCATCGCTCTTCCACAGTGCATGAGGGACAGGCTAGGCAAGTAATGAGGCACATTACTGCTCGCACCAGATAAAAGCAGAACACTGGTGAAGTGTTTAAGATCCCTATCGCACACTGAAAGGGAAAGGAGGGAGAATTCTAGAGGTCTGGACACAGACTGAGCCTTCATCAGTGGAGATCACAGATAGAATAAGAAGCTTTGATCACAGATCCAGGGTCAGGGAATGGTCTACAGTCGCTGTTAGAGGGACTAGCTTAGAGCTAGAGGATGAGATCATTGAGAGATCAATGAGAACAAGTTCTTTAACTTCAGGTATTGAGTAAACATTGAAACAGGTGTTTATCCAATGGCTAGGATATATTAAGGTATATCTAAACTGAACACATTGTGTTCTCTCTCAAACTGAGATTTCTATTCCATTTTCTAAAGGACACACGCGTGTGCTGATTTTCAAAAGGCTTTTAGATCATTCCCATCCAACAAAACACAGGAGATTTATAGAAAGAAATCCTTGAAGCACATCCCTAGGTTAGAAAAAAAAAAACATGTGATAGAAGTCAACCCACACAGAGGCTTTCAGAAACATGGGTTTATACTTGCTGCTTGGGAGATTCACTTCAATGTGAAATAAAGGTTAAAGGCCTGTGCAATTAAACCATCTTGGGGCCAGTGACCTAGGTTAGAGAAAGTTTCTGCTGATATAGTTAATTTCCTTCTGCAAACCCCTGCAACATGACACAAGAAGTCATAAATGTGGCTACGTAGGTGTTTTAAAATGAATTATTCAGGCGAGTTAAGTGCTCCTTGATGCTATGTGGTCAGAATTTTTATTTCATATCCTTGAAGGTGAGAAAATTCTGTTAAACTGCTGACTTCTCTTAGATGACTGTGACCATATTCATCTCACTGTTTTTAGTATTGACCTTACAACAGCGACAAACATCTATACTTTTCAAGGGTGGGTACTCTACTATGTCCATCAAAATGACATCGTGAATCTGCTCGCTCACTGATGAACCTGATGATATTGGAATAAGGTACTTCAAATACAGTTTATCATCATGCAAAAAAAAAAAAAAAATCAGAAAGCACAAGCTTTTGTATCAGGTTGTAAAGTAATGACTAAACATTACGTATGTGAATACCCACGATCGTTGTGTTGGGAGCAGAGCAAGCACAGTCAGCTCTCAAGGGGGCTTGCATCGTGCTCTCACCGGGCACACTTCGAGGAGTTTGTCCAAGTTTGCGGTGTTTATTCATAAAATATCCCAATGTGTACAAGTGTGCACTATCTGGAATGTTTAGCTCTGCTCCTGCTCTCAAGGTATTATGGGTCTGCAACAAAACTGGGAACTGGGAGCAGAGTGGAGGTTCCCTTTCTCTCTCTATCCTCCGATTGTGTGCAAACATATTAATGTGTTTGGAAGCTATCATTCACAATTCTTTTAAATTGCATATATTATTATAATTTTCAGCTTAACGTCCAGACCATGTTTCACTTGTCTGGTTGTTTGGCTGCATTTAATTCTGAGGAATTAAATGAAAATAGTCTTCTGACTTTTAGAAGTTTAGATGTCTATATTAATATAGCAGAGGGGTTGGAGACGGGCCTCACTTTCTCCTCCCTCACCCTCTAAATACAGCGCTCCCTTGGGGCACGGAAGCACGCCCTGCGGTTACTTCCCCCCTGAGTGAGAGCACAGTGCTACACCTTTCTTCCCCCAAGGAGATTAATGTGGTCAGCACATTGATACAGAAGAGGTTGAGGACTCACCACCTCAATCCATTGCATATAGGGTGTTGGTGGAGGTTGTAACTCATGCCGTAGCCAGGTTAAACATTGACTGGCTGGCTGAGAAGTGAGATGTTTGTCCTAAGAGTAAATTGGATGGACACTTCCTGTGTGCTAAATCACAACCTCCACGTAGGGACCTACCTGTTTTCCTTGAACTCTACACCGAGGTGTAGAGACCATGGGTTAAATCATTTTCAGTCTGGCTCTTCATCCCTTATTTTGCTAATTATTCTAACATTAGGGGGCTGAATGAGAAGGGCTATGGGGTGATGCCTAAGGTGGGCAGCATCATTCCTGAAGGCCCCGACATTACCCAACAAATGGCTTTGGTGGATAAAGCCTACACGGTGGACCCTGGGCTCAGGGGCTGCTGGGTGGGAGCAGCCCTTGCCGTGGGCCAGCTCCTCATATCAGTGCAGCAAGAAGTCCAGATTCTAGCGGCATCAGACTTCTGAGGGCAGGTCCCTCTGGGGAATCTCATTATACAGTGCCCGTCTCTCCTCAGTGCCCTCAGGAGGTCTGTCTGTTAACCCCGCCACCTTTGGTGCTTCTGGGCACAGTTGTCTCCAGCGACTGCAGTTCTCAGTGTCCACCTGGAAATGTGGTGGCACTGGGAGGCTCGCATCCTCTGAGGAGGTTATCAAGTAGCCAGTTCGGTTTGTCCCTGCTGGTCATCTGCTTCAGGGCACTGAGCTGATTGCTCAAGAGACCAGTCTTGAGAAGCAGTTCACACCTCATTATATGGTGCCCGTCTCTCATCAGTGCCCTCACGAGGCCAGTCTGCTAACCTCGCCACCTTTGGTGCTTTGGGTCACAGCAGTCTCCAGCAAGCATGGTTTTCAGCTACAGCCCGGCAACGGTACGGCATGAGAATGCTCGTCCCCTCAAGTGAGGGCAATATAGTGGGTAAAACGATCACTCCCTGCTGGTCATCCACTTCAGGACACCGAATTAAACTCTTAGATACAACAGACACCAGTCCCGATGGGCTGTCATCCTCAGCCCCACTGATACCCCTGCCACTACCGGTGCTTCAGGGCTCAGTGGACTCCAATTTATTTATTTTTTTGTATTATATTACACTTATATTGTATTGCACTAATGTAGAATGCCGGAGCCTTAACCTAAGCATTTCAATGTGCAAAGTGTCACTGACATTGTACACATGATAAATAAACGTGAAACTTGAAACTTGAGTGAAGTTCCCAACTGCCACCCGGCAATGGTATGGCACGGGACCATTCCCTGCCAGTCATCTGTTTCAAGGCGCCAAACTGACTACTCCAAATACACCAGTGGCCAGTCTCGAGAGACTGGTTCCCTTAGTAGACCTCTTGGCAGTGTGGAAACTTCTGCCAAATGTGCCTCAATGGGTCCTGCAGGTGGTGTGTCGCGGGTAGGCTCTGGTAGTAGAACAGGAAGTAGCTATCCTTCTGAGCAAGGAGACCACAGAATGTATTCCTCCTCTCAAGAGGGTGTCTGGGTTCTACATCCAGTACTTCATCGTTCCATAGAAGGATGGGGGGTTGCGTCCGATTCTAGGTCTGTGCAGACCGAATCGTTCCGTCAAAAAGTTCACATTCAAGATGCTGATGTTGAAATAGGTTGTGACTCAAATCAGATCCGAGGACTGGTTTGTCACCAGAGAGGACGCATAAAGGTATGTCACGGTTTATGGGCTCACTGACTCATTCTAGCTCTCTCCGTGTGATTGTGGGTGTGGGTGTGGTTTGTGTTGCCGGTGATCAGCGCCATCAGCTGATTAGCGCCAGCTGTGGCTGATCAGCGGGCCTATTTAATGTCTGTGTTTTCTGTCCTGTGTTGTCAGATCGTTTTATGGTGTTGCCGTGTTCAGTTCGTGTCTCGCTGTTCCTGACCAGTTCCAGGGGATTCCGTCTCCCCTCTGTCGTGGACTTCGCCTCGTGGACCCTCGAGCATCGGCTGCCCATTTGTGTCCCTGTGCTGCCTAGAGTCACCGATGACTTTCCTCCACCGGACTCTTGCATTTTTCTGTTTGGGACTTTTCAATAAACTGTAATTTCATTCGCAACTGAATCCTTGTTTCGCATTCCTGACAGCATACATGTATCCATCCTTTCACAACAGAGGAAGATCCTGAGGTTTGCTTTTGGGGGCAAAGCATTTCAATAGTCGGGTTCTTCCTTTCAGCCTAGCATTGTCACCCTGCACTGTCACCAGTGTGTGGGTACAATTCTGGTTCCTCTGCGACTCCAGGGCATCCACGTATTGAATTACATCAACAATTGGTTGATATTAGCTTAATGAGAGCAGATGGTGATTCGGCATCAAGATGTCATTCTCACTCACATGAAAGAGCTGGGGTTAAGGCTGAACACCAAGAAGACTGTGCTTTCTCCAGTACAGAGAACCACTTTTCTCTGTGTTGTATGGGTTTCAACAACGATGCAGGCACATTTTTCTCCTGCTTGTGTTATGTGATTCCTACAGCTGTAAACAGTGTGAGGCTAGGCCAGTCACTCACTGTAATACCGTTCCAGAGACTGTTGGGTCTGATGGCAGCAGCGTCCAACGTAATATCTATTGTCCTGCTGTATATGAGACCTTTGCAGTGATGGCTCAGGACCAAGGGGTTTTCCCTGAGGGGCAACCCACATCACATGATCAAGGTCACACAGCGATACTTACGCGGCTTAGGAGCAGAGTAATTTTTTGCCTGTTTGGGATGTCAGTCATTTATTGTTGTAAGTTAAATTGAGTTCCCTTCTGAAATTAATAGCTATACATTTTTTATAACAAGAGGTTTTTGATGGCACACACACACACACACACACACACGTCATTGCTGGGAATAGGGTATTAAATTAGATTACTCTCTTTAATGTTATTGATGTTTAAAATCATTGTTCACTTTGCGTTTCCATACTTGTCAAAAGTAAAATGAACAGCCAAAGATTTTTTTTTTCTGTCTCCAAGCCTGAACAAGAACAAGATGATCGAAGTGCTAATTAATGCTCAAGCAAATAGCCCACCTTAATTACTCTTGATTGCACATGTTAGCAGCCCACCCTTAATTTTGTTTATTTTTCACACCTAGTTTAGCTTGTGATGAGTTTATCAAGGTCTGCTGAAGGAAAACCATTTCACATGGTGATGATGTGGAAGGAGGCTGAACATTATGTTCTGCATAGATACGTAGAGTAAAAATGGTTCAGGTTTTACCAAATGGAGTGGTGTGTTGTTTTTCCTCTCCACAGTCCATGCATATATACTTTGCTGATGCACTTCACAAGGAGACTATTTAGTGATGTTAGTGATTTAGTGATTAGCTGACCTTCCTTGTTTTTGGCTAAAATAAAAACTTCTCTTCGGAGAACATCTGGTTATGACCTGCACCC
Source organism: Sinocyclocheilus rhinocerous (assembly GCF_001515625.1). Lineage (NCBI taxonomy): Eukaryota > Metazoa > Chordata > Actinopteri > Cypriniformes > Cyprinidae > Sinocyclocheilus > Sinocyclocheilus rhinocerous. The sequence continues at coordinate 16,538 of NW_015628766.1, read as the reverse complement.
TCGTCTGTCTGGATGCAGGTCACAAAAGAACAACACAAGAAGAAAAAGAATAACAAAACTCTAACATCACAATAACTTAAGAAGCTTAGGGTCTTTGAGGCGCTATGCCCCGAGGGAGCTACATACATCTCAACAATCAAAACGTATGCCAGTGAAGAGCATGAACAGACAAGAAAGAAAAAGAAAAACAAAGTAAACTGAGCTGCAGAGAAATACAGTGCTCAAAATAATATATAATCAAGAAATATGTTACATTCCATAAAATCACGAATCCCACAAAATAACATTATTTTGACCCTTTTTATTATATTGCATATGAGAAGTAAAACGTGCCATTCAACATTAGTAGCAAAGGTATTGTAAGAAAAAGAAAATACATTACATTGATCAAAAGTGACAGTAAAGACATTTATATTGTTACAAAAAATTTCTATTTTAAATAAAAGCTGTTCTTTTAAATGTTATATTCATCAAAAGAATCCTGGGAAAAATCATCAAATAATCAATGTTTTCTCAAAAATATTAAGCTGCAATGGTTTTCAACAAGTAATGATCAGCATATCACAATGATTTCTACAGAATCATTTGACTTTTCCAGCTTTTCCATCATCGTACATCACATTTTAAAATATATTAAAATAGAAAACAATTATTTAAAATTGTAATATTTATCTTATATTACTGTTTTTACTTTACTGAAATTTCAAAAACATTTTCAAAATATTATCGACCACAAACTTTTGAATGGTAGTGCATGTTTATCAGTAACTTTACGCCTATACTCAGTGATAGTTTCATTTTGGCTAAATTTTCAATCATGTTACCCATTCTGGAACACTGATAATAATAATAATAATAATAATAATAATAATAATAATTTAGACTCAGAAATTGCTACTAAATTTCACAAATAATTACAAAGATACCGCAAGTAACACTAAATTAAACATGAACTTTTGAGGTAAAAATAATAAATGATATTTTCTGAAATAATATTTTCTTGTAAAACATGCTCCAGTAATTGTTGTTTTATTTACAACTTCAAAACAAAAATTACAGTGTAGTAATTTTATACATTTATTAATAAATTGGACATACAGTAACTGGTTCACAACTTTTCTTCCAAAGTCAAAATTAAACCTGAAACCTAAACATATCCAATTACAGTTGTAACACTCAATATCCATCAGAAATGAACTTTGACTTACCTATGGAAAAATATGAATAATGTGCCAAAGTATTGAATAATATGCCAAAGGCTTATTGAGTTAGAAATATAATTTAGTTTTCTCTGTCTCTTCTGACAGCAATCCATGCATAGTAGAAACTAATTTTGCTCCTTGACGCAAAATAACCAAATGATATGTATCCCTGTCATGCCTCATCCCTGCTTTTATTTATTCTGACACCTACACACTTCTCTGAAGCGGCTTTGTTTTCTGCTGCAAGAAGCCTCCAAATAAACTACAGGAAGAGCAGTGACATTTTTGAAATCCAACAGTAGTGTCTGAAACGTAGACAGGTTCACCATGGCTTAACAGGAAAGCAAACTTGTAAGCTTCCTGGCATCTGTTTTGAGGCTTGGCAGGACACTCCATAGTGGGCTATAAATAAAGATAAACAATATAGATTGAGCAGAAATGACAGTCACTCAGAGAGCCCAGTGCTATGAGACCAGGAAAGCATGACGGGCTCAAACCAGCCAAACACGGAGGTCACCCTCAGTTAATGTCGCCCATACTGCTCATGACAACTGCCTTTTCTTACAAATGTTTTCACGTTTTCAGTACAACCAGGGAGATTATTTATGGAGCATAATTAATTCATACATGAAAAACAGATATAGAAGTGGTCCCTTGTGAGATGAGATATTTTGTTTTCTAAGTGTCTCATTTGTATAAATAGCAATGCCTACCTCTTTTGTTTAGGTTATGATAATGAGAACATTGGCTGATTATAAATATATATTATTTTAACCTTTAATTAAAATTATGGTTTTAATGGTTAATAATGGTTTAAGGCTATCATATTCAAACATACAACATCTAGGTTGGTGGTTCTCAAACTTATTAACCCCTTTTTAAAGGTCCCCTCTTTGTCCAAGACAATATTCAAAGGCCCACTTATCTAATCTGATATGATATAATTTTAATCATGTACATATTTATTTAAATGTTTTTATTTTATTTTATTTTAATTACATTTATGTTAATTTCACTAAGTTTTAATTATTTTTTAAGACTTGGGGCACCCTTGAAAGTTTGCAGTGACCTCCTAGTGGGCCCTGGACACCTGGTTAAGAACCGCTGATGTACTGTAGGTTTCTTGCCTTTATCTTTAGTCTAGGTCCTAAACTGAACTCCTGGGGTTTACTTTGGGAATGTACATACAGAAAAACAGAGTCTTATGCACCTATTGTATATAAAAGCACAGAATCATCTGAAATGCTGGACAGAGGCCTTCAGGTTAAAATCAATTTTAGTTCCCTTTCAGTCGAGTGTAAACTAAACGAGCCAATGCACATTGGCATGCGATGCTTGCATCCAGCTGCCGCTGATCGCAGCACCAGTATAAATAGGCAGCAGGTACGAAGCATACTCAGCTTTTCGTTTCAGAGCCAAGCTCCTGCCAAGCTTCGCTGTGGAAACAGAACGAGTTCAGTTCACTCTAGGGAGATTCAGTGCTGGTGGAATGGCGCTACAGTGGTGGTGGTTTCCCATGTAGAGTTGGTTGCACACATCAGGCTGCACTACCCCCTGTTTGTGTTGCACACGGCCATCTCCCCTGTGCGCTTCAGCACTTAAAAGAGCAGTTTTCCTAAAAAAGCATTCACGGGTGAGTTTTTGTAAAGACGACGGTCCGTCTTTTTAAAGATACCTTTTCACCCGTGCGTTTCTGGATGCGGTCATTACCTGGCGCCGGGTGATAGTCACGATCGCTGCCTCACGTGCCTGGGCGTTAAGCACGCTGAAGTGGTGTTCGTGGATGAGTCATGTTCCCATTGCCCATACCTCAAAAGGGGTGGAGTTCCGGAGCCTCTGCCACGATCTAGTTATCTTCCTGGCAGAAGTCAGGGGAGGACTTCTTCTGGCAGTAGCTCCGGCGATTTGAGGATCACAGTGGCGGCAACCCCTCTGAGGAACCAACCTCCCAGGGACCGCCACTCCTCTTGCACTTTGCAGCCAGCCGAGCTCCCTAAGGAACGTGCTGGGCCCTCTACAAAGAGCGTACCAGCCGTATCCTTTGGGGCTCCTCCCGACGATCGAATGTCAATCGCTGCATCGGATGGCGAGCCTGAGCTCTCTGTAGAGGAAGATTCGGCTGCGCTGCCGCCCTCCGGGACGGTAGCAAGGCCTGAATCGGATCCGGAGAAGATGGCGATGCATTCCCGGGCCGACGAGAGGGTAAGGCTCGAGTGGAAACCTCCACCGCGTCCCGAGCCCTCAAGGTTGGATGACTGGTTTCTTGGGGTGGCCCGCGTTGGTTCTCAGCGCCCCACTCTGGTGCAATTCTTCCCGGAGGTGCATGAGGAGCTCACTAGGTCGTGGATGGCACCTTTTACTGCCAGAATCCAGCCTAGTAGTTCCTCCTCCCTCACCACCCTCGAAGGTGGAGCAGCCAAGGTGTATACGGAGATCCCCCCATGGAGCGGTCGGTAGCGATGCAGTTGTGTCCTGGTACCTCTTCCCTCCCGGGCCTGTAAGCACTCGTCTGGTCTGACCGGCGGTGCTTATGCGGCTTGTGGAGAGGCTGCTTCCACCCTGCACGCCATGGCGTTACTGCAGGTCCACCAGGCTCAGGCACTGAAGGACCTGCACGAGGGTGGTCA
>NW_015628766.1:8070-10691 GCF_001515625.1 Sinocyclocheilus rhinocerous | reverse complement strand
GGGACGGTAGCAAGGCCTGAATCGGATCCGGAGAAGATGGCGATGCATTCCCGGGCCGACGAGAGGGTAAGGCTCGAGTGGAAACCTCCACCGCGTCCCGAGCCCTCAAGGTTGGATGACTGGTTTCTTGGGGTGGCCCGCGTTGGTTCTCAGCGCCCCACTCTGGTGCAATTCTTCCCGGAGGTGCATGAGGAGCTCACTAGGTCGTGGATGGCACCTTTTACTGCCAGAATCCAGCCTAGTAGTTCCTCCTCCCTCACCACCCTCGAAGGTGGAGCAGCCAAGGTGTATACGGAGATCCCCCCATGGAGCGGTCGGTAGCGATGCAGTTGTGTCCTGGTACCTCTTCCCTCCCGGGCCTGTAAGCACTCGTCTGGTCTGACCGGCGGTGCTTATGCGGCTTGTGGAGAGGCTGCTTCCACCCTGCACGCCATGGCGTTACTGCAGGTCCACCAGGCTCAGGCACTGAAGGACCTGCACGAGGGTGGTCATGATCCGGAAGTTCTGAAAGAACTCCGAACCGCAACTGACCTTGTGCTCCGAGCGACGAAGGTCACGGCGAGTTCTCTGGGTCGTGCGATGTCCACGCTTGTGGTCCAGGACCGCCATCTCTGGCTGTGTCTGGCCAACATGAGGGACGCCGACAAAATTCGGTTCCTTAATGCCCCTGTGTCCCAGACCGGCCTCTTCGGCGAGGCAGTCGATAGCTTCACCCAGCAGTTCTCGGCTGCACAGAAGCAGACTGAGGTGATTCAACATATCCTGCCCCGGCGGGCAGCTGCTGCCTCCACCCGTCTGCCATCCCCCACTCCCGCGCCGCAGCAGCAGCAGCCTCCAGCTAAGCAGCGCCGTGGAGCCAGTCGCAGGGCATCCTCCCCGCCCGTCTCAGCCCCCGCCAAACTTGGCGGCAAGCGGAAGAGCAAGAGGCCCTGAGACGGGCTACCCAGAGATGGAGTCGATTGCTCTTCGGGAGATGGTGAACACACCACTCCCTCCCCCGGAGGAGGGCCGGGCAGAGAATCTTTTGTTTTGTTTTATCCCGCCACTGACCTCTCGGTCGGTGGTACCCAAACTCTCCACAAAAGAGCAATTTCCTCTATTTCTGGGTCTCAAGAGGGCACGGAGAGTTGTGGACGGTCCAGAGCCAGATCACACTCATCCTCCTCTGTCGCCAGCAAGCAGCAGCGGGCGGTTCGAGAGCGTCATCAACGTCCCTACTCACGCACCCTCTGCCCAACCTTGGAAACAGGTAAGTGTTGCACCGCACACTCAGACCCTGCTGCGGTTGGTCCATGGGCTGCCCGAGCCGGGTCCCTGCATTCCACCTCGCTGCCCTACAGCGGGTATATCGGTGGTTCCGCTGTTCCCACTTGTGCGGTATCTGGAAGCCTGGCTAGCGCCTGTCCAGCCCGTCTTGCTGGCTCCTTCGGACCATCAGACTCGGCTATGTGATTCAGTTCGCCCGGCGTCACCTAAAGTTCAGGGGCATCCACTTCACATCAGTGAAGTCGGCTGATGCTCCTGTTTTGCATGCGGAGATCGCAGTCCTATTGGCGAAGGGTGCGATAGAGCGGGTCCCTTCAGCCGATATGAAGACGGGGTTTTACAGCCCCTATACAGATTGTGTCAAAGCAACTGTACAGCATTAATTAGGAAAATAGTCTGTCAATAATGCAAAATGATTCCAGGATGCAGCAAAGTCACATTGTGCAGAGGATTCTACTGGTTCCTGTGGTCTTGTCCCGGTGGCCGTCTGAGACAAGGTCTTTACAGGGGATCTGTATCTGGGGCTCGTCTAGTTGTCCTGTCCAAGTCACACCGGCCTGCCACCAAACCTTCACCCCGTGGTCAGACCTCAAGTTTCTTCGGGCAGGAGTGCCCCTAAAACAGGTCTCGGGGCATGCTGTGGTACACACGGATGCCTCCACCACTGGCTGGGGGGGCCACGTACAACAGGCAAGCAGTCTCGGGGGTGTGGACGGGCTCCCAACTGCACTGGCACATCAACTGCCTAGAGTTGCTAGCAGTACGCCTTGCCTTGAACTGTCTCAGAGGGCGCTTACTAGGCAAGCACGTGCTGGTCCGCACGGACAACACTGCGACCATTGCATACATCAACTGACAAGGTGGTCTGTGCTCCCGTCGTATGTCGCAACTCGCCCGCCACCTCCTCCTCTGAAAGGCTGTCTCCCTCCACCCTTAAAGTTTATGTCGCTGCTATTTCAGCTAATCATGACCCCATAGAGGGGAGAACGGTGGGGAAGCACGACCTGGTCACCAGGTTCCTTCGGGGTGCGAGAAGGTTGAACCCTCCTCTGCCTCCCTCTATACCTTCTTGGGACCTCCCTTCAGGGATCAGGTGGTGAGCCTGCAAGCGCTGCCCCCTGAGGACGCAGACCCAGCCCTAGCTTTGCTTTGTCCCGTCTGAGCACTGAGATGCTACATAGACAGGACGCAAAGCTTCAGGACCTCAGACCAGCTCTTTGTCTGTCACGGAGGCTGGCAGAAGGGGAATGCCATCTCTAAGCAGAGGATGGCCCACTGGATAGTGGATGCCATCACCCTGGCTTATCAGGCACAGGGTGCGCCCTGCCCGCTCAGGTTGCGAGCTCACTCTACTA
>NW_015628766.1:0-7990 GCF_001515625.1 Sinocyclocheilus rhinocerous | reverse complement strand
CTGTGTTCTCACCTCAAATGGGTAGAAGCGCTGAGAAGCCCCGGTTTAGTGTCGGCTTGCTAAAACTGCTCCAGAGTGTCCGTACTGTAGGCCCTGTCGAGCTCCTCTGTTCCCTCGGCAGCCACGTCAGGCGTCAGGCCCTCACTCGCTGAATGCTTGAGAACCGATAGATGGCTGGGTTCCATATGTAGAGACCGAAGTGGATCCCATATGTGTAAAGTCCACGTATTGGCTCAGAGCCCCTGTGTTTCCCCGGCAGACTTCTGCCATTTCCAAGAGGGTTACAATCACCTCTAATCTTCCATATGCACCTAAACAGTTGTTCATATGTGTAACTGCGTCTGAAACCTCCTTCGGGAAGGATGGGGCTTCCGCAATGTTCCTGTTCTGAGTGGAGTGGGTACGTTTTCCCAGTGTTATCCAAATCTCACTGAGTGGGTAGTGCTACGACAACAGTGACTGGCCTTCTTGTTGCGAGCCCCGACCTACACCAAAAAAGGGGCCCGGGCGGCTCGCACAGGACACTGGAAGGGGCAGCATCCATGGCGCTTTGGTAGGGATTCCTAATTCGTCAGTCAACAACGTGACGTCGAGAGTGACCGACTGAAAGGGAACGTCTCGGTTACGTATTGTAACCCTCGTTCCCTGAAGGAGGGAACAGAGACGCCACGTCCCGTTGCCACGGCTGCTGTACCACTGCTGAGTGGCCGGGTGACCGGCTCGGCTTCTCAGCAAAAACCTGATTATGCGCTGCACTGGCTGCCTACTTATACTCACGCTGTGATCAGCGGCAGCTGATCGCATGCCAATGTGCATTGGCTCATTTAGTTTCCACTCGAAGTGGATTGGTCTCTCTGGCGAGATTCCTAATTCGTCGGTCACCGACGTGACATCTCTGTTCCCTCCTTCAGGGAACGAGGGTTACAATACGTAACCGAGATGATAGTTAGGCTTGTCAACTTTTAAACGAGAGGAGAAAATGCTTCCTATCTTTTGACTGTGCATCCAGTTAAACTCTAAGATATTTTAGTGCAAATTCATTTCTGAGTTGGTATAAGCAATAGCCAAATTAATTGCCAGTTACCAACATGGACGGAATGCATGACATGCCAACATCTTCTAAAAACATTAACAAAACTAGAAAAATGTAATAAATAAATGAAATTAATTAGAGTGATAATAATAAATAAGGGGTGCAACAATTGAAAGATTTTACTAAATATGTGTTAATATTTTTATCAACATAACACAATATAACTCAAAGTAACTTAAAAGTAAATATGCATAATGTAATAATTTTAATACATTTTGAATGGTTATTTTGTAAATAAATTAATAAATAAAATCAAACTTACTTATGGCTTCCACAGTCTCATTTGCATAAGAAGTTGTCCTGTGACAAATTTTTGGCAGACAATAGCTTATGGTATATTCTGCTTGCCAGTTGCATGGCATGAAGGGATATTTAGCCTTTTTTTTTTTTACAACATACAACAACTGCAGAGAAATCTGGACCTAAGCAAATTAAAGTCAGATGAAGATGCCGATGCTTGTGCTTGATGATCCGGACCCGGACAATCTCATGGTGACACTTTGTTGTAGTGACTCACTGCTTGCATTTATGTCAGCAGGAGGACAATTTACGTGTTATTTAATTTACACAGAACAGAACCTAGAAATAGATTTTAGAATATAAACTGCTTAATCATCCATTTTCAGTAAGATTACTAAATATGAAGTGTTTGTGTGCATGGCTGTAGCCAGCATGTTCAAATATAAAATTTGATCACTGAATGACTAATTTGCTGTTTAAAACTCCTCATACAAGTGTCTGCATATATTTTCAAGTTTACACAGTTTGCAAGAAGGTTTAACGTCCGTGGTATGAAAATAATCACTGAGAGACGTTGGCGGAGTGAGCAAGGATTGAGAGAGTTCAGAGTGAGCGCAGGCACATATCCAGCTATTTTCAGCATCTTTGGACTTGTCTTTTCCACTTCATTTAACACTTTAGACAGTTAATGAAGTGGAGCGTTCATTCATAGCAATATCTGGCAACACTGCATCACAGACACTTAAACTGACAGTAATCAAAAAACGACCCACGAACAGGTTATTGCTGACAGGATACCACATTCGGTATGGCAAACGCAAAAAACAAAAACAAAAAAAAAAACTATATTATCTGTCAGAAACGTTATCAGCCCTAAACAGTGGCATTTAACACTAGTACACATATCTGTAGAACAAGTAGGCTAGGTTACAGAATATAATGAAATATGCAAACACTAGCCATGGAGAAATATATGCTACTTCATTCAGTATAGTAGTTAAATTTTCACAAAGTCAGAGCACTAAACAAAGTTATCATCTATATAGCAATGGTTATGAATGAAAACTCTAACAGTAATATGTATTGTTGTTGCATGAATAATAAACAACTGATACAATTATCCATTATGACACAATAACACAATTATAACACAATTATTAAATTATAACACAATTCTTAACCCCACCTGTTACGATCACCAGCTGGAGTGCCCATGAGCTCCTCCAGAGGGCACTCCACCCCAACTACATTCCACATAATCCTTTGCCTGGACTCATCATCACTTATTGCATTCACCTGTGTCTTGTTACCTCCATCAGTCTCACCCTATTTAAAGCCTGTTTTTTTACTCATTCATTGCTCAGTATTGTTAGCCTGTAGTGTTTTCAGGGTTTCCGTGTTTCCTTGTTTTTCCTTGCCTGTGTTTTGCCTTGGACTGTTTATCTGGTTTCTGTTTGTTAGTGAGGCTTCATGAATCACTGAAACAGTTGAAGCAAATGTGCCGAATTGTGTTGAGGCTTTGAAGCAATCAGACACCTGTCTCCACTGTGACACCTAGTGGTCACTTTACGTGTTGCTCTGCCTTGACAACGATTTACGAATGATAACCTACATGTTGTTTGTCAAACAATAAAGTGTGTCCACATCATTGTAAAGGGGCGGTCACACTAGACTTTGAACGCGCAACATTTTTTCGGATGCCGCTGCGAATATGGGCGGGAGCAGGATATGACATCACGCGTCAAGGTTTCCCCTCAGTTATCACAACACGGATTCCGATGTGCTTGTACTGTGTCTTCGTGGGCGCTCAGGAGGAGCGGGCTCTTGAGGGCGCTCAGGAGGAGCGGGCTCTTGAGGGCGCTCTGGAGGAGAGGGCACTTGAGGGCGCTCTGGACGAGCCGGCACTTGAGGGTGCTCTGGACGAGCCGGCACTTGAGGGCACTCTGGAGGCGAAAGAGGGCTGTACAGGACCAGCGGAGGCGAAGGAGACGAAGGAGGTTCCGAGAAGCGTGTTAGAGCGGCTTCTGGGGTGAGGACGGGTGCCGAGAACCCCGGGGGCAGCGCCATGTCCATTATCGCCGCTTGAACTGGGGATCAGGAGCCCTTCCTGGGCTTAACTGGGGATCAGGAGCCCTTACTGGGCTTAACTGGGGATCAGGAGCCCTCCGTGGGCTATACTCAGGATCAGGAGCCCTCCCTGGGCTTAACTGGGGATCAGGAGCCCTTCCGGGGCTTAACTGGGAATCAGGAGCCCTCCGTGGGCTATACTCGGGATCAGGAGCCCTCACTGGGCTTAACTGGGAAACAGGAGCCCTCCCTGGGCTTAACGTGGAAACACTAGGAGCAACACAGGAGGTAAGTAATGCAGGAAGTATTCAAATGGAACCAGTAGTAAAGTCAGAGAGTCCTCTACGTGTGTACAAGACCGAAAAATGAGGGTGTCTGAGGTGTGTGCTTTTATCCAGGCTGGTTGATGAGGTGCTTGATTGGTGACAGGTGCAGGTGCTCAGTACTCAGGTGAAGGTGGTTGCAGTGATTGGGAGGTGACTGAGTCTGGCCGATCTGTGACAGACTGTACATATATATTAAATTTTTAAGTGCTGTGCTTTAAGTGCTGTAGGTTTTTTTCCTTTAAATAGGTCATTTTATAAGTTCTTAAGGTGTGCAAAATTAATTTTAAAATGATTCTGAAAATATAAATATAAAATTACGAACAACATTAAGTAATTTAATAATAATACACTTGTGTATAGTAATTATATTGTACTCTCTCTCTCTCTCTCTCTCTCTCTCTCTATATCGTCTGTTCCTGTTTCCATTGACGTCGCGAGCCATGCAGCTTCTTTTTTTTATTTGATTTTTATAATCTTTTAGAGATGTATTACATAAAATAGGACGTTGCACTACGGCTAAAATTAGCGCTTCCTCCATTTTTGAATTTCTGTACAGAGAGGTCACGCAGTGACGTATCAATCTTCTACTGGTCACACGTCTTCACGTGATGCAAATTCGCAGGTCAGAGTTCACCAAACTTGAACTTTGGAACGCAGCGAAATGCGATCACCAAACTTGAACTTTGGAACGCAGCGAAATGCGAAATTTTTCGCATGAGCTTGCGTTTCCGGTCTTACGCATTCGCATGCGTATGAATGGAAGTCAATGGAACGAAAAGTGCAGTGTGACCGCCCCTTAAGAGCAATTAAATTCTATTTTCTTTTTTATAGTTGTATTTTTTATTTTATTTTTATTTTTTTAATAATATGTTGAGTTTTTTTACATGTGTCTGACAACTACATGAGCTTGGTTTTGCAATCTTTAAGCTCTCCATTGTGAATAATTATAGGTTATTTTGGTCATAAGAAGTGAACATTAATAAAAGAAATCAAGCCACAATGTGCCACATATGTTGCATTGTGAGATTTTTATTTTGCCGCGTGTCAGTCGAAACACTTATGAACCGCACCGAAGCTTCATTTAGCCATTGTCGTGTGACATGGGTGTTTTCAATCACACTTCGGAGCAGTGTTTCGAAACATCTACGCTTCGGGATCTCGACACTGTGTCGAAACGTCAGTTTCATGTCAGCCATCCCTACTGATTGTTTGCTGCCTGCCCTGACTTTCACCTGTTTATTGGATTACTCTTTTGTCTCGCCCTGGATTGTACCTGTTTGCTGTTGTTTGACCCTGCCTGTTTTGACCACTCTTTGGAATAGAGCTTGCATTTGGATCCACTGCTGCATTGTCACGCTTCCTCTTGTTACACCACCCCAGACCTCTCAAATTTTTAAACCCTGGTTACGGCCATGTTTGTGTGCCTGCTTTAGTGCAGAGGCACACAAACACGGTTTAACTTTAGTTTAACTTGAATCATGTCCAGCAGAGATATCTGTTTTAAAGCAGTGTGTAATTCACTCCTTGATTTACTTAATAAAAGTCTGCTTTGGAATTCTGTTGACATGTTTATAGTGCATTATATTCAATGTGTTTAGGCCATTGCTAGCGTAGCCTTTACAAGTAATTCACGTGCAATGTATCTTGTTGCCACGCCAACCTCACATGCTATGTAATCATAGTAAACCACTTAAACGATTTGCTTAATTAAAGCACTGATCTATAACAAAGAACTGGATTGCTCATGGCATCATAAAAGTGAAGCCATTGTGCCGCCATATTGGTATTCCCTAGTATTTACATAAGTTCTACTGAATTAATAGGAAATCGTACATTTTTTAATGAGAAAACATCACCTAATAAGTCAGCATTTTTATATCTGAAGTATCCCTGTACAATCTTACAACACAAACGTCCTAAGCATGTAAGTGGTTATTTGTTTATTGTCAGGAATTTCCCCTGTGTATTAAAAAGTTACGCTCATACATTACAGTAGCTAACATCAGATGAACATGATAAACATGGCATGCTCAACTTATGTATTACAAATGACAAAGTGCTCATTCTGAAATCTGAATAAAGATTTATGTTTTGTATACACATATACCTTAATTCGCCTTGTACAGTTATTCGCTGCTTATGTAATTTTGTTAATAGTGTTTTTATTCATACAGTAGGCTAATGTTTCAATAATGATTTTTTTAACAGCAACAATTTAAACGTTGGTTAAATTAATTAAACATACATGACACTTTACTCCTATGCAAACTGAAATGCTAGTAAAATGCCATAGAATGAAATAAGAGGGAAATGGTTGTTGCTCAATCAGGACATTAAAAATATACACATCATAACTTATTCAGTGAAATAACGCTGACTACATATGGTACGGACTTAAAGACATGAAGCTTTATTTCCAAGATGATGCATGGTTTTGAATTTCAGTACAACATAGAGCAATATAGTAACAGAGGCTTGTATTGTATTATTCATTGTATATTCGAATCAATTTCAGATACTAATACCAGATATATGTTCATGTTTAATATTTCCTGCATAATTATGTACATAAAGAAATATATTTTGTGTTGGTTCAGTTACCTGTGTCGGCAAGTGCACAGCTGACACACCCACCAATCGCTTATCCTGCCCCAAAATACCATAAACATTGCAGATAACATCTGAAGTAAAAATACATTTTCTTACACATATCTTAAAACTAATCCTGTGTGAATGATACTGTAGCGAATCAGCTCATGGGGAAATATGAATAATTAATCATAATCGGAGAAGATCCCTGCCTCTCAAGATGGGCTTGTCCAATGAGAAAGGCCGGTATCCCAAGTGGGAGTTTTGAGATACTGGGGAGTTTTATGACTCTTTGTGTGGAAGCATGGTAATTTGCATATGGAACTTGAATCGAAATTACTACAGATTCTCAGGACACTAATATATTGCCTATGTACCAACATATAATATACACGCTCGTTTCGATCATCAGAAGGTGAATTCATAGATACTAAACATGGTAGGGTTACATATATGTAAGATGACAGAAATTAGTGTTTCGATCATAAGCATGCATAGAATAGTCTAAAAATATCAAAGACACATACACCATGACCTGAAGGATATGTGTGTTCATTCAAAGAAAGGTTTTCCTATGAATTAATTAGTAGAAAAGTCCATTTCTACTCTGCCTCTTGCCCTGGGACATGCAGTGATTTTCCCTGCTTCGCATTCCTCTAGGCAATAAACCCAGTGATATCAGCGTTGGTTGCCATGGAACCAGAGGCCTGTTCTGCCCTCCTGAGGTGTTACGCATTTCGGGGGAAGGGTCCATAGGTCCTCATATGGCTTGTTAACTGAGGGGTGTTACAGAGTATTTGTTAAATATAGCTAACAAAATATATATTGTGTGTTTGATTGGTCCAGACGCTACAATACGCATCAAATCAGGTAATTTTAGGTCAGGGTTTTGGCTGTCAGTCAATGATGCTCTCTGCCGGTATAGGGAATAGTAAGATGGCCGCTCGAACACTTCCATTGGCTTCACCGCCTGACAGCAGTTTAGAACGCAATGAGCAATCCAGTCATTATATAGATCAGTGAATAAAAGTATACTTTGCGATTCTGTTGACAAACATGTTTATAGTGCCTTATATTCAACTAGCACATCAACTTGATGTCCAATGTAAAATCTAAGAAAATAATTTATCTAAAATATATTATATCTTAAGATATATAACTTTACAACTGTATTGTGTCTGAATGTATGTGTGTGAGAAAATTAGGGAGCGAGAGGGGAGAGAGACATTCATATTAACATGTTAACGATGCCTCAAACCATCTGTTTGATGATGGAGGAATTCTCTGCACTCATTCGTTCTCTCTCTCTAGTGGGTAAAGGCTTTAGGGAGAACACCGCAATGCTTGTGTATGTAAGTCCATATGGAGCTAATGTTGTGTGAGAAACTGGCATCTTAAGTGGTTTTTAATCACAATACTGACATCCAAATAGCTACAGGTTGAAAACGGAAGATTTGTAGAAAGAAAGATGAGAGAAGATTAATTAATAATTTAAAATTAAAGGCCAGTCATCATTTACTCACCCTCATGTCATCAAACCCATATGACCTTTTTTTTCTTATCAAAAGGAGATGTTAGTCACAATGTTTACACTTATTTTTTGTACCGTCTGGACCAATCAGACACACCACTTTTCATTTGATTTAACAAATCAATTATTCATTAGATTAACAAA
>NW_015628765.1:0-2883 GCF_001515625.1 Sinocyclocheilus rhinocerous | reverse complement strand
CCTTCAGTGCCTAAAATAGCAGGTTCATACTTGAAAACATATCAATGTTAAAAGTATCACACTGAAGCTTTGCATATGGTAACTGTGGAAATACACTGTATACAGTATGTTGTTTACATCTTAGGTTTACATACTGATTCAAAATTATATACCCATTGAATTTCTGACAAAAAAAACACAAAAAACAGGTTCATACTTGAAAAGGTACCAAGTTTAAGGTCAAGCTTAGGAGCGTTACAGCTCCTGATGTTTTGCACGTTCTCTGTGTAAATACATTGTTGAGTTTCCTGTTTTGTTTACATATTGAGTCATATGCTTATATTAAATGTTATAAAATGTTCAAGTACAGTTGAGTTAAATAACACTTAAAAAGGCACATCAGAGAGTTTTTTTGCAATGCTTCCTGCAGCCACTGTGAGGCTTGCATATGCTTGCTGCTCATAGATGTTTTCATGATGTTTTAAAAAATATATTAAATATTTTGCATGTATTACCTTAATTATGGTTAGTTACTGGTGTACTGTAATATCTTTTTTGTATAAGCATACACCACAACCGTTTTATTCTAAATGTTTTTTACACTTAGAGCTCAAAATATTAAAATATATTAGCATGACACTTTTGTAATACAGTCTGAGTCTCTAACCTAATATTGATCTGAGTTCAAATTTGATTATGCTTTTATTAAAATACAAACATTTAAAGTTTTTCTTTCTAGATATTCTCTAGTATCTCATTTCTTAACAGAGTGTACAATCCTTTTTCTTCCATAAGAAGTACACAGAGCTCAGATACAGTCTTGTCACAGGGGTACTGCCCCTTTGGGGAGCACTCCTCTTAGCAAGCAGCCACTTCCTCAGGAAGAACAGATTTGAGTTTGTCTTCTGTTGCACCATGAATTTCTGGCAAAGAGAACATCAGAACTGGGCGAACTGCGGGCAATCCCTGGCCTGGTCGTGGTCTTATTTGGTGGGTGTTCCATGTTCTCACAACTTCATCTAGTTCATTCTGCATGAAAATAAAGACATCCATGACTAAAACTGGATGTAGACTGAGCTGCAAAACCACAATCATGCATATAAAATCCAAAATAAAAAAGATGTTATTGTTCATGAATTTTGACACTAAAAATGTCATTGTTAATATTTATCATTTTATCTATATAACAATGTTCTGCACAACTTGCACAAAATACATCCTAGCATAAACAACACTTTGAACTTCACACAATAGTTAAATCCAGTTGTTTATCTATATATTTGAACTTCAGTTTAAAGTCAATATTACTGTATGATTTGCCTTTAGATGTAAGATTTTTGTCCAAGAAATCACCAGAGAAATGCCCATCGTCTTTGAGGGTCTGAAAGATGTCCATCCAAAGTAGGGTAACCACCCCTTGTCCCGCACGTCGCATATTGAGAAAATGTCCCGCATTTTCATCAGTCTGTTGGCTTTTAATTGTCATATTAAGAAAATGTGCATGCGTTCTTTTGCCTTTTTAAGAAAGCCTTTTATTTTATATTTTTGCGGCGTAGTTTCAACTATATTTAACAGCGCTTCATCAGAAGTAGCAACCCGCCTCACAAATACAACAGCCGTTTTTTAAATCCTATCCAATGGTTGTAAAGAAAAGAGTGAACCCGGTCACTAAGAGGCTGTGATGGCTGTCAATCAAAATGTGGAGTGGGTGATTCCTTGTGTTGCCTGTCAGATAACAAACTTGCCCGTGTTCCGGATAATTCGGAAAAGTAAAAGCTATTTTACAAGGCGTCATAATGGCCACAAAAAAAGAAAAAATGTTCTTTTAGTAAAGACTGGGCTAGGACATATACCTGGTGAATGTCTGTGGTTGACAACATTGCTCAGCGCTTCAATAACATTGTAAATACAATCTTTTGACACTTTCCAGAGCGCAAACACAAATGCGCACTAGAGCATTTACCAAATCTGTTTCTCCAATATCCTAATATTACAGTTTTAACTGAGGGTGCTGAGAAAATGGACGTGTGGCGTGAGTGTGAGAAAAGTGTAAATTTCATGAGTCTCACGCTGAATGCGTGAGAGTTGGCAGCACTGATGTAAATCAGTATTTACATAGCATAACAGTAGTAAATGTATCTGTCTCACACGTGTCCCACATTGTCCCTCAAAATCACATCTACTGTCCCGCAACAGATCTATTGCAAGGTAGTCCACTTTGTTTACACAGGATGCGTAACTATGCCTCTATGCGTTGATTTGCCGTGCTGCATCCATACATAAAACTTTTCTCTCCCTCGTCACCAACCTGGTCTCACAGAATTCCGTGTAATGACCACGGACCATGACATCCGAATCCGTGGTGGCATCACGGAATCGCCGAAAATTCCGTGATGGGCTCACAGAAGTGATACCAATGTAAGTCAGTGACAGGCATCAGCCGTGGTCCACGCACGGATAACCGGATTGTAATATAACTGCATCGGAGTCATTCTTTTTACGTGGTCCACACACGGATCCACTGGTTCAACACCAGCGCTGCCTCAGTTGACGTCATTTTCTAATTTGGAAACGTAAGCCTATGACTTTAAATATTCTGGGCTTTTTTAGACCTACTTCAAAATATTTTGTCACCGTGCCCGAAGCATTGTTCTGTAGTCGTTTGAGCGCTAGCTTCCTCTGATCGGCTCAAGTTCCGTGATGGTATCACGGAATCATCCGTGGCGTTTGAGCGCTAGCTTTCTCTGATCGGCTCAAGTTCCGTGATGGTATCACGGAATCTTCCGTGGTCACCACAGTTTCACCCTCACTGGACGTTATTTAGGCTATAGGCCCAAGTAGTTTGTTCGTTTTGACACGTGAAGTCTTCAAGACGGTGTCTGCGATGGCAATTAACCTGTCAAC
>NW_015628764.1:0-7103 GCF_001515625.1 Sinocyclocheilus rhinocerous | reverse complement strand
AACGTCACTGTGAGGCACTTCATATTCATGAGCTAGGTCTCCGCCATAGAAGCGTCACTGGTCCTGCACAACTCACTAAACACTTATCTGAGTAACTTTTCTAGCAGCCCAGATCTTTATTTTTAAAAAACGATCCTAGGATAATATAACTATTAAGAAACGTATTCATATTGCCCTACCAGCCTCTTTAATGCGTGCGAAAAGATGTTGAACCCTTCTTCAAACGCAGAGTCTTCTCATGTTGTGGTGAACTATGTTGAGGAGTATCTGGAGCTGGTCGAGAGTTTGCCGCTGGACCTACAACGATGTGTGTCTCTCATGAAGGAAACTGACGCCAGATATCAAGGTGAAAGCTTACAGACTCTTGCATTTAGCAGAAGTGTACAAAAAAAAATCACTGCATTGTTTGTGCAACGGGTGTTAGATGTCACACTAGCTAACGTTAGCTGGCTAACGTAGCGACTAACCGTTAGCACGTGAAATTTGCAAGTTTCCCCGCGCCGCGCGATTGAGAGGTTAAAGCTGCAAAGTTGATCAAATATAGAGTACATTTATTTGTCATTTATATCTTACATTTGTAAAGGTTTGTATGAAATCACTACACATCCTGATTGGATGGAGTGCGGAGTCTTGCAGCTTCTAGAGCGCCACTAAACTTCCTGTTTAATGTTACATAATTATGTAGCTTGAAATCACAGTTGTGTGTTAGTGCTGTGTAAATAGTACTTAAAATATTATAAAGACAGCACATACAGTTTCATATGGTCAGCGACTGTGTCTAGACGTATAAACATAAAGCAAAGACGCTCCAGGCAAAACCATTGTTTTTATTCCATGCACTGATACACATCCTGATTGGATGGAGTGCGGAGTCTTGCAGCTTCTAGAGCGCCACTAAACTTCCTGTTTAATGTTACATAATTATGTAGCTTGAAATCACAGTTGTGTGTTAGTGCTGTGTAAATAGTACTTAAAATATTATAAAGACAGCACATACAGTTTCATATGGTCAGCGACTGTGTCTAGACGTATAAACATCTTAAAGCAAAGACGCTCCAGGCAAAACCATTGTTTTTATTCCATGCACTGGTCAGTTTTGAGATTTGGGCTATTTTGCTAATATAACATGTTTTTTTTGCAGGCTAGTGGAAAGAAAACATCCAAAAATACACATGTACGTGTTTATTTGACTATGCACGATCTATTTGCGTCTGTAGATTTCAAGTACAATACATATTTTAAGGCCATCTTTCAAAATTATTATTTTTTCTCCTGCACTGAGCCAGAAATCTCCACTTCATTAGCACTTACATATACCAAACTTTAGAGTTTTATTCATATCTATATTCTGAAGGGTTTTAAAGAAGCATGTGTTTATACAATTCACCTGGTAATTACACATTTTATTCCTAAAACATGATTCCCCCATAATCAAACATGATTGTGTTGAAAAGAGTTATCCAAAATCCCCTCTGTTAAAAAATAATTTTGCATTTGGTTTTGCCCAATTCAGATTTTGGTTCTGGAAATGTATGCAAATCTGTGCATATTTACTTTAATAAATCCACATATGTATATTTCAACATAACATTTCAGAAAACTTAATGTTATTGTCCTGTAATTAATCAAATATGGAGATATTTGTTAGTTAATATGTGTTTTCTTCACATGTGGCGTCTTGATTTGAGACAATAAAGCTTTGTTGTCACGATTACTGTCTTTTTTATTGGAGGTTAAAATGATAAAGGTGTATAGACTGACATACAGTAACAGTAAACATTGTGCCGTTATTATCGTATTACATTAATCCTGATGCATTGATCTTGCAGAGATCCTCAATGAATTGGACGAGGCTTATGAAAAGCACAGACAAGAATCAGATCCCATGCAGAGGCGGCGTCTACTTCACTGCATCCAGCGCTCTTTGATCCGCACAGAAGAACTCGGAGATGAAAAGATCCAGATCGCAGGCCAAATGGTGGAAATGATGGACAATCGCAGTCGGCAGCTTGAGTGGCAGAGTGAGCTTTTCCAGGCCTGCCAGGACTCGCCGGAGAGCACCGTGTCGGTGGGTAGCACCCCCAGTGCCATAACAACCGTAACTATGACACCGGTTTCTGCTTCGATGCTCCCGGTCAGTAAGCCGAGTGTGGATCGGAGACGAGAAGAGACCCCGGCTTCAGTTGACAAATCTGGTGGAAAGCGTTCACGAAGGCAGAAAAATGGTTCGGAGAACCGGGAAAATTCCAATTATGGCATGGAGCACAATGAGGAGGTTGGTTCAGGTGTGCCGAAAGAGAAGAAGGCTAAGACCTCATCCACGTCATCGAAGAAGAAGAAGAGGTCGAAAAGCAAGCAGGACAGGGAGCCATCGCCGACAGACCTGCCTATCGATCCCAATGAACCCACTTATTGTCTGTGTGAGCAAGTGTCTTATGGAGAGATGATAGGTTGTGATAATGATGCATGCACTATTGAATGGTTTCACTTCTCATGTGTCAGTCTGCACCATAAGCCCAAAGGAAAATGGTACTGTCCGAAGTGCAGAGGAGACAATGAGAAGACAATGGACAAAGCATTAGAGAGGTCTAAGAAAGAACGAGCGTACAACAGGTAGCGTCAGGTGTACCTGGTTGCCATGTGATATTTTTCTATTCAGGAGTTTAGTATCCAGTTTTGAGAGAGGCCAGGACCTGTGATGTTGTTACAGACTAGAGTTGGTCATTGGTTAGTAGCTGTATCTTTTAGGGATATATTTGATAGGGTTCACTTATCAGTTACCTAGTTATCAATGTTCTACAGCATCGGAAGTATTCTGCTCATTCAACCATAAGACAGTATTGTAATTCATAATTACAAAAGTGTAATTCATTTTTACTATTTTCAATGATCAGTTTTGTATTTATGCCTTGCATAACTCTACATATGTTCATGTAAAATAAACCATGCTTAATGTAGTGTTGTTTCATGCTTATAAAAAAATCAGGCCTTAAAGGAATATTTCACCCAAAAATGGAAATTTCATAGAAATACATCCAAGATGTAGATGAGTTTGTTTCATCATCAGAAAAGTTTTGTAGAAATTGAGCATAACATCACTTGCTTACAAGTGGATCCTCTGCAGTGAATGGGTGCCGTCAGAATGAGGGTCCGAACAGCTGATAAAAACATCACGATAATCCGCACCACTCCAGTCCAATTGACATCTTATGAAGCGAAAAGCTGCGTATTTGTAATAAATCCATCAAGACGTTTTCAGCTTAAAACTGAAAAATTTTACCTGCTGGCTAAAATACTAGTCCTCTAGCATCCGCAATATGTTAACAAGTGAAAACAGTAAAAATATATAAAATATGTCAGTGGATTTTGATGTGAGGACAACAGGGGATGGACGTTTTCAATGGAAGAAGCGTTATGGACTCTTTTCCTTTACGCTCCACAAGACATTAATGAGTCGTGTGAATTACTTGTGGATTATTGTGATGTTTTTATCAGCTGTTTGGACTCTCATTCTGACGGCACCCATTCACTGCAGAGGATCCACTGGTAAGCAAATGATGTGATGCTAAATTTCTCCAAATCTGTTTTGATGAAGAAACAAACTCATCTCCATCTTGGATGACCTGAGGGTGAGTGAATTTTCAGTTTTGGGTGAACTATTGCTTTAAAGTACATCTTAAATGTGGACCAGTAATTTGTTCATCTTGTTATATGGCTGCGTTAGCGCTCCGATGTCACATGATTTACTTCCCATGATTTCCAGAACTGTTTCTCACAATAAAATCGTGATCCGTTTCACCTAACTTTGTGTTCTAAATTCAAAAATATTAAGCAGAAAGAGAAAAGAGTCTTACGTTTTAGTAAATAGAAAAGACTTCTGCTATTGCTACAGACTAGGAAAGGATGAAATAAGGTGTAAAGTATCAGTGATGCACTACAAAGGTATTTTCACCTTTTATTTAAGTATTTACAAGTGCTGGAAAATGAGATTGGCAATCAGTGCAAAATCTGTACACAAAATTCAGATGTGTTTTTGTATATACAAGAGATTAATAGAGGCAAGGACACACTCAGGCATTCATGCATGTAACAGGGCATACATCTGCAAAGGGCTTGGAAAAAGACCTGAAGACATTATTTCACTTGTTTGATTGGACTTGTGATGCAAGCCATGAAAAGATTAAGTAACTGCAGTTAATATGCATCTGAATTTTGGAGGTTATTTTTGAACTGAGTAATTCCAGCAAACCTCAGTTTTTCGACCAGTAAATATATATTTTGTACTCCACGCCATATTGCCATTTTCTGTCAACAATAATTTGATACTTTATATAAATCCTCACACCCGTCTACCAACATCTTACGTGTTTTCAGTGTGTACTAGAGATGCTCTCCACTCATGTGGTAGCATACCAACCATCCTCTGGCAGAGCCAAGAAGAGCTGTGACTAAACCAACAAAACAAACACAAACCCAGAAAAATGGAAGCAAAACCAAAATTAAAAGGACACTTTTAACTGCTCTTTGAGTGAAATCATGATATTAAAATCGAAGAGCACCAAGAACATTTTCATCAACACTACTATGACTTAGATTAAAGTCTCTTAGTGAGTCATGTATCCAGATTAGACTGCCTTGATTTATTTTATTTTTTTTAGAGATGCTTATGCATTTGGCAAACATTTTGACAATTACTGCATGTTCATGCCATATGCAAAATGAGTCAAGCATTATACACCAGGGGCATTTCCCCTTTCAGTGATCTTAATGAAGGTTGAAAATCAATCCAGGCAAAAACGTGGGAGAGAAATAAAACAGAAATCACAATCTTGCATGAGTAAAGTGCATAAAAACTTAAAAATGGAGATTTGAAAAACTATCCCCAAACAGAGCCAAACAAAAGGAAAACAATGCTTCAGTGAGAACATGGTTTGTAAATGTGGTCAACTGTCCCTCCAGCTCTGCTCTACAATCGCTGAAACCCGTTTCTCATATTCTCGTTTGTTTTCTTGATACAGTTGTGCTGCCTGGCTGTTTGCAGGGCTGTTGGGATTTGGCTCATCTAGAAGGGACTGTAAAGAGAGAGAAATCTAATTTTAGTCCTCAAGAGTATAACAAATAGGAAAGGAAAGTGCAATTACAAGCAAAACTGAAACATCACCATTCAAACTCTTAAGCAGAGGTGGGGGCAAGTCACACATGTTCAAGTCTCAAGCCACAGTACAAACAAATCAAGCAAGTCAAGTCGAGTCCTGCTAAGGGTCAAGTCAAGTCACAGTATCAAACAGGAACAAATATTTTTGCCACACGACCTTGTTCATTTTTCCTCAGAAATTAACTTTCTTAATTATACATTTTAAATAATGTTTTAAAAATAACATTTTGAATATAGGCAAAATACTACTTCACCGATAAGTCTAAGTTAGAAAATATTGATAAAAATATGTATCTCATATTTATGTTATATTTAGTTTGACCATCCTAGGAGACACAGATAATATTTAACAGATGTTTGAAAATTATTTTGCACTAAATACCTCCAGCGAAGATTGGGATTCAGTCTGGGAGCACGCTAAAGAATTTCAGTGTGTAACATACCATGCTATTCAATTTAAAATAATATGCTGACTACAAATCACCCCTTATATCAGAAATTAAATGGACCCAAAATTTTCATCGGATATAGACACCCTATTTGGTCTGTTTCTTTCACTTTGCATGATTGCCTATGCCTACATTGTTCTTGAAAACTATTGTCATGGCTCAAAACAAGAAGCCTATTGCTGTAACTTATCTTTGATTTTATCTTAATAAGAACTAAATTGACAGCTGTGCATTTAAGGTCTGCCTAAGCTTTCCGTTTTGTTTTGTTTGTTCTGTTGGAACTTAAAATATTAATAAAAAAAATGGAATATAGAAATATGAAATGAAATGATAGGCCTACTCTATGACATTAAAGGCACAATATGTAATTTTCGCCACTAGAGGGAGCGTATTCAAAATAAACAAAGCAGCAAAGGCGTAGTTCGATGACGCTGTGACTGAGTGTGGAATCATGGGAGTTGTCGTCTTCATCCCCACAGCCGATGCAATCCGACGGGACTTGGGCAGAAATCATGTTCATGGATGAGTTAATGATTTATTAACGTAGTAGAATGAAGCAGGGTGAGGCTGAAAGCCGTCGAAGCGAAACGAGGCCACTGAATGAGCGCGACACACGGCTTGAAAGCAGCGGAGCTTTTATTATGCCACAGTCGACCGCTTCCGCTCCTTCCGGAAAGTAGCGGAAGGAAGCAGCGCTGTTTTATCATACTAGATACGTTTGAAAGTTCTGTTATAATGCTACTCTGTGCGGTCGTCACCGGTCTATTAAAACACACAACATATTAAAGCTTCTTTGGTGTTTCCATGTTTTCTACAAAACAAAACCGGAAATTGAGGGGTTATGACGTCATTGGCAGGCGACACAATGACACTATGGACACGGTCCGTGTCACTAGTTAAATTGCTTATTTCTCTGGATTTAAACATTCTTCGAAACGTTTGGGATAATGTAAGTACACAAGTCAGCAAAATATATAACACCGTTCTAGTGGTTTTTGGATATTTTAATAAAAAAATCTTACATATTGTGCCTTTAATGCCGCCAGTAAGTGGTGGCAAATCACTGCTTTATCATAGAAGCGTTCATTGAATTCATTCTAAACAGTTGATTCGTTCATGAACAAGCAAGGATGGGCCACTGAAACGCTCAACTGATTCGTTCAAATCCCTGGATTCGTTCAGTATTCAGTGTGTTGCTTAGAGACGCGCGTAACTCTTTAGCTGTGGGCTGAACGGAACTGTTGGCAGCCACGCTGGAAATATTACTAAATATCGTTTGTTATAAATATAAAAACTCATACTAGAGCCATTTTGACAACATATCTTGGATTTTGGGTGTAAGAGAAACATCACTAGTCGATAAAACACTGTGGTTTCCGTGGTACAATTCCATATATTGATTTACATAGAGGGATACTTGACACTAAAGCACTGTTTTGAGGCAAACGCCAATGAATTTAAAGTTTGACGTCGTTAATTACAAACACAAGATTAATAAT
>NW_015628763.1:0-1105 GCF_001515625.1 Sinocyclocheilus rhinocerous | reverse complement strand
CATTTTTGAACACTGTATGTGTGCCAGCGATTGCCTACTTGGCATGTGTACCATTTAAGAAATAAGGTACAAGAGGGAACACCCTATTGACAATGTAGTCTGAAGGGCATTGATGAGAAGATTGATTTTTTTTTTAGCTATGATATTATACTGAATTCTTTATTGCTTTAATAAAATGGTTACCAATTGTAGATCTATCTATCTATCTATCTATCTATCTATATTTCTTCTTTCTTTTTTCATTTAGCAGATGCTTTTATCCAAAGCGACTTATAAATGAGGACAATAGAAGCAATCAAAACCAACAAAAGAGCAAAAATATGTAAGTGCTGTGACAAGCCTCGGATAGCCTAATGCAGTACACGTAGCAAGGTTTTTTTTTTTTTAAAGAAAACAAGAAGATACTAGTGTTAGAGGCTCTTTTTTTACAAAGAAAACAAGTAGTAAGAATAGAAAAAGAATAGAGAGTACAAGTGTTAGAGGGTCAAGTGTTGTTGTTTCTTTTTCTTTTTTTCTTGGAATTAGAATAGAGAGTGCTAGAGTTAGAGGGTCGAATGAAGATGGAAAAGATGTGTTTTTAGCGGTTTCTTGAAGATGGCTAAGGACTCATTCCACTAGGAGGGAACAGTTAAAGGGGTCATATGATGCGATTTCAATTTTTCCTTTCTTCTTTGGAGTGTTACAAGCCCTTGGTGCATAAAGAAGATCTGTAAAGTTGCAAAGACTAAAGTCTCAAATCCAAAGAGATATTCTTTATAAAAGTTAAGAGTCAGCCACACCTACCTAAAACGGCTCGTTCTAACACGCCCCCACATATCTACATCACTATGTGGGAAGATTTGCATAACGCCGCCCAAATGTTCACGCAAAGAAAGAAGGCATAACTTTTATTCTCACTGCGTAACTTTTATTCTCGCGGTGGTATTGTTGCCGCCGCCGCCATGTCGTGAAGGTGCTGTGTGTTTCATTGTGAAAGCGAAACTACTTTGTTTGGCCTTCCAAAAGAGGACGATATCGCTTCGTCATGCCTGGAGCTGATCCGTACTGTTCCCTGAGGAATAACATCAACTTCGCGCTGTGGATCGCCGGATCGGCTTTCACCGTG
>NW_015628762.1:0-524 GCF_001515625.1 Sinocyclocheilus rhinocerous | reverse complement strand
GCCTTTGTCAGAAGTGGGATTTGAACCCACGCCTCCATTTCGAGACCAGAAACCTCAACAACTGAGAAGGTTGATATGCGTTGCGTCTGGCGCCTTAGACCATTCGGACACACTCACACAAAGATGTGGCAATACTGAACACTCGGCCATTCTGAAATAATCATGCAAGGATGTGAAGGGCAATTCTATCCCTGGAGTTGGTCCGATGGCAAAATAAAGGATCCAAATAATAGCATTTACCGTCTGAACTTGACTTCCAATTTTAATTATTGTCTGGTCAATCTAAAAGATCCTTTAACAGATGTGGGATTTGAACCCACACCTCCATTTGGAGACCAGAACCCTCAGCAACTAAGAAGGTTAGTAAGCCTTGAGTCTGGCGCCTTAGACCGCTCGGCCATTCTGACATAATCGGGCAAGGATGTCAAGGGCAATTCTATCCCTGGCGTTGGTCAGCTGGCAAAA
Source organism: Sinocyclocheilus rhinocerous (assembly GCF_001515625.1). Taxonomy (NCBI): domain Eukaryota; kingdom Metazoa; phylum Chordata; class Actinopteri; order Cypriniformes; family Cyprinidae; genus Sinocyclocheilus; species Sinocyclocheilus rhinocerous. The sequence goes on along the minus strand of NW_015628762.1, from coordinate 59 downwards.
TGAAGGATCCAAAAAATAGCATTTACTGTCTCATAATTACTTCTAATTCTAGTCTGTTC
>NW_015628761.1:270-590 GCF_001515625.1 Sinocyclocheilus rhinocerous | reverse complement strand
TGCCTCCAGTTATTTAGTTGGGTTTGGAAAATTATTAATTTTCGTAAGAAATTGAGAACTCGCACTTGTTGATTTGTTGAACGTTAGTGAAATTAAAGCGAGATGATTTAGCTCCATCCCTAATCCTGACAGTCTGGCATTGTTTTGTCAAAGTGCTCACTGTACATATTGTGCTCATAACACAATTTACTTTGATATAAACTACAATATAAAAGTTAAAACTTAAGAATTCATTTAAACTTTGATTTCATATAAAGTCTCAGCATTCACAGCTTACTAGCGATATCGCTAGCTATTAATAGTCTGACACTGGTGGCTAA
>NW_015628761.1:0-199 GCF_001515625.1 Sinocyclocheilus rhinocerous | reverse complement strand
AAAATGACCAAAAAACATACAGAAACAACTGTTCAGTCTTACCTGTGAAAGATAATACGCCGAGGTCTGTTTTTATTATTGTGCCACGGTTTGTAGATGCCCAAACTGCCGACGAGTCCGGTATGTTTTTGCCTGTCCCGAAATGAGAGTTACGTTCACCAATATGGCGGCGACGTTGACGTGCGGTCGAGCGGCCAAT
>NW_015628760.1:0-802 GCF_001515625.1 Sinocyclocheilus rhinocerous | reverse complement strand
TCCACAAAGTACATGTTTTAAGTGTCATCATCTCTTGACGTGACTTTTGATATCTTGGTTGGTTCATCCACTCACTTTTTTTCACAATCAAATCAGCTGTTTGATAGTTCAACTGCTTTATTTGCAATTTTCAAAACTTGAGGATGATTAATTTATTTATGTGTGAACCATTAACTGTTCTTCATTAAAGGGATAATCCACCCAAAAATGAAACCGTACTCAACCTTTATGACTTTCCATCTTCTGTGAAACACAAAATAAGATATTTTGAAGAATATTGGGAAACCAAATCACTTTGGTGACTAGGGATGCACCGAATGTTCGGCAACCGAAATTATTCGGCCGAGAATAGCAAAAAAAGCTCTTTCGGTGTTCGGCCGAATAAGCGAAAAGACCGAATAAATTGTACCGAACAATGATATGACGCGATCAAATAGCAACCAGTGCAGAGTTAGAGGCACACACGTCAGCAGTGTGGAAGCATTTAAACTGTCCGAGAAAGATGCAAAATCATCACAAGCACCGACAGCGAGAGACTTTAGGACTGCATCGGGTGTCTTCGTTGAGAAGAGGAAGGGGTGATTGTTGCTGGTTACTGTATGATGATTGAAATCGCGAAATGGCCTTAAACAATTAGTAAATAAACTGCAGAACGTTATGTTTTCTAATACACGCGCGCAGTGCATGTATTCTGACAGCGCTGCACGAACTTGCAGCAGATCTGCTTGTTAACCAGGGTTCAAAGTCCAAAGCGCAGGGAAAATCTGCGCTGATACAGTCGTCCTTTCCTCAGTCACATTTT
>NW_015628759.1:1649-1803 GCF_001515625.1 Sinocyclocheilus rhinocerous | reverse complement strand
GAGGAACAAACAGGTTGGTGTCTTTCTCAAAGCTGAACTCAGTCAGTTGATTCTTATTCAGAGTACAGCTCTACAGTTGGGCTCTGGTGGTTGTGCCGTTTGTTTTATTTGTGGCGCTCGCCACAATATCAAAACTGACTGATTTTCCAAAAGG
>NW_015628759.1:540-1149 GCF_001515625.1 Sinocyclocheilus rhinocerous | reverse complement strand
GTTCACCTGATCGGGCAGTTGCAGTGACGGAAACAGTGACATTCCAGATAAAGTTTGAAAGGAGTACATGTGCTAATGCGATTGCGTAGGCTAATATGGCCAAAGAAGATGTTTTGTTTTATAAATAAATGTTCATTTAAAAGCAGCCCACGATCAGCGTGTTATGTTACCGTTATCCCTTACGGCTCCGACGAGGTTTTGTTCCGTCTTCTACGCTGACACTTCACAAAAGACTATTTTTAGCCAAGCAGCACCGCTTCAGAAACGTGCCGCCTGACGTCATCAAATTGCGATCGGTTCGTGAGATCGGCCAAGTTATGCCGAGTTCACACGGCACGATTTTAGCCAGATTTTTCACTCACCGACAGGTTTTGCGAAATCGCCGACAAATGCCCGACATCGGAGGCAAATCGGTGCTCGTTCACGTGAGCAGTGTGAATTATCAAAGACGCGATCTCGCCGGGGGAATCGCTGACGCCCGTGAAATATTTGGTATGCTAAATATCTGGAGCTGTTGGCGATTCACAATCACGCTGTGTGAAATGAGCTCTGACCGAAAACTACATCGGCGATGACCTACAGCCAATGAGAGACCAAGATACAGGGCAG
>NW_015628759.1:0-268 GCF_001515625.1 Sinocyclocheilus rhinocerous | reverse complement strand
GAACATGATTTTTACTGGGGGACCCCCTCGAAAGCAATTGGGCTATTTTCAGGCTAGTTTTGAGTAGTAATTGGGTGGGTTTTGTAGCGAAAACCTGGCAACCCTGCACCAGACAGAGCTGTCGGCGATTCGTCCTATTGTAAAGTCATGCAGTGTGTAACCTCCTGTCGTCGTTCCATCGTGCAATTTGAACACAGCAACAACTGAATGCTCCCCCAGATAATCACGCAGTGTGAAACCAACAGTGATGCGACGTCTTTGAAAATCG
>NW_015628758.1:0-1340 GCF_001515625.1 Sinocyclocheilus rhinocerous | reverse complement strand
CAAGCCTAGATAAGTGGTCCTCTGTATTGGAGAAAGTACACTTTTTCAAGCCCGTTGCTTGGGGCTCCTTGTCGTCGTGTAACGCTAATGACGGACACCTCCCTCACGGGTTGGGGAGCGGTTATGAGTGGCCGCTCTGCCCGAGGTCGGTGGGAAGGCCATCATATAATGTGGCACATCAACTGCCTGGAGATGTTGGCCGTGTTTCGAGCTCTAAAACACTTCCTTCCCTAAGGGGACTGGCCGTGTTTCGAGCTCTGACACACTTCCTTCCAGACCTAAGGGGGCATCATGTGCTTGTCCGCACAGACAACACATCGGTGGTCTCCTACATAAATCGGCAGGGGGGTCTGCGCTCGCGCACCTTGTACAAGCTGGCGCGCCAGATCCTTCTGTGGGCTCAGGAAAAGTTCCTCTCGTTAAGAGCAGTCTACATCCCTGGGCATCTCAATCAGGGAGCAGACATCCTGTCGAGACAGGGGCTGAGGCCCGGGGAGTGAAGACTTCACCCAGAAGTGGTGGAGCTCCTTTGGGGGGAGTTCAGCCAGGCGGAAGTGGACTTATTCGCGTCGCCGGACACGACACACTGTCCGCTCTGGTTCTCCCTCACACACCCAGCTCCACTTGGGCTGGATGCTATGGTGCAGACGTGGCCGAAGCTTCGTCTGTACGCATTTCCCCCGATCGCTCTGCTCCCGGGAGTTCTGGAGAGAGTACGTAGCCCCGTTCTGGCCAGCCCGAGTATGGTTCTCGGACCTGGTGTCCCTCCTCGACGGCTCTCCTCGGGAGATTCCGATCAGGAGGGATCTCCTCTCTCAGGCAGGGGGCACCATTCTTCACCCCCGCCCGGAGTTATGGAAGTTGTGGGCGTGGCCCCTGAGGGGGCACGGCTCATAGCATCTGGTCTCTCAACTGAGGTTGTTGAGACCATACTCCAGTCCAGAGCTCCCGCCACGAGGAAACTGTACGCCTTGAAGTGGAAACTTTTCACCTCTTGGTGCGGACAGCGACTGCAAGACCCAGTCAACTGCCCAGTTGGTTCAGTTCTGGAGTTTCTGCAGGAGCGATTCTCCGCAGGGTTATCCCCCTCCACTTTGAAGGTTTATGTGGCGGCCATAGCTGCTTACCACACCCTTCAGGGTGGTCAGTCAGTGGGAAGACACCCGTTAGTTACACATTTCCTCCGTGGCACCCGGAGGCTGAGGCCAGTACAATGCACTAAGGTGCCCTCATGGGATCTGGCAGTGGTTCTGGAGGCTCTGTGCAAAGCTCCCTTTGAACCATCGAATATACTTCAGATAAGCTCCTCATGCTTAAGTCTATCTTCTTGCTCGCTATAT
>NW_015628757.1:682-1890 GCF_001515625.1 Sinocyclocheilus rhinocerous | reverse complement strand
AGCTAATCACCTTCTCAATGGCACACAAAGCCATTTGACTTTCAGATGTGACCAACTGTGGTCATTTTGATCAGCTCAGCATGAAAAGAGATTTCCTGGAGCATTTCAGTGGTAGTGCAAGCAACTGAAGCAAACATTCAACTATGGGTGGCAAGGCACTGTCAAAAGATCTCCGGGGTGAAGTTGTGGACAGGCACAAGTCAGGAGATGGATACAAAATTTTTATGTAGCTAATCACCTTCTCAATGGCACACAAAGCCATTTGACTTTCAGATGTGACCAACTGTGGTCATTTTGATCAGCTCAGCATGAAAAGAGATTTCCTGGAGCATTTCAGTCCTTGGTAGTGCAACTGAAGCAAACAATCAACTATGGGTGGCAAGGCACTGTCAAAGAATCTCCGGGATAAAGTTGTGGATGGGCACAAGTCAGGAGATGGATACATAAAATCTCAAAAGCTTTATCAATGTCTAGAAGCACATTGAAGTCTATTATTAAGAAGTGGAAGGTATTTACAACACAGACCCTCCCTGGATCAGGACGTCGCTCCAAACTAAGAACTGGAAGGTGTTTGGTTTAACACAGACCCTCCCTGGATCAGGATGACGCTCCAAACTGGATTACTGAAGCTGGTCAGAGAGGCGACCAAGAGGCCTACAGCAACTCTGAAGCAGCTGCAGGAATTTATGACAAAGAGTGGTCATTGTGTGCATGTGACAACAATATCACAAATTCTCCACAAATCTGGCTTGTATGGGAGGGTTGAAGAAAAAAGCCACTCCTCAAGAAAGGCCACATGCAGTCACGACTGAGCTTTGCCAAAACACACCTTGAGGACTCTGAGGCAGATGAGACTAAAATTGAATTATTTGGCCTCAACAGCAGACGATATGTCTGGCAGAAATCCAGCACAGCTCACCATCCAAATATCAGCATTCCTACAATAAAGCATAGAGGTGGTGATATCCTGTTATGGGGTGTTTCTCTGCAGCAGCGACTGGAGGAAAATCTGCTGCCCCCTGCCAGAAAGTTATCAATGGGACGAAGGTTTACCTTCAAACATGGCAATGACCCAAAGCACACAGCAAAACTGAGCACACAGTGGTTAAAGGAGAAAAAGGTGAATGTCCTTGCATAGCCTAGTCAGAGCCCAGACTTAAACCTTACTGAAAATCTGTGGAATGACTTGAAGACTGCAGTCCACAAAC
>NW_015628757.1:0-529 GCF_001515625.1 Sinocyclocheilus rhinocerous | reverse complement strand
GAAGAGTGGGCAAATATTGCAAAGTCTAGATGTGCAAAGTTAGTAGAGACAGAGACATATCCCAACAGACTAAAGGCTGTAATTAAAGCAAAAGGTGGTTCAACAAAATACTGACACAAGAGGCTGATCCTTTTTCCAACTCGGTGATTCTGATTTTGTTTGTTTGTTAGTTTTTTTCTGACATGTTGGTGTTATATCTTTTACTTGGATGTTATAAGCTGCACTGAATAAATACAGCTGGATAAAACAAAAACTGTCCATCTTCATTTCAGGCTGCAAAGCAACAAAAAAGTGATTATTTTAAAGGGAGTGATTCTTTTCTTTACCCACTGTATGTATTTTTCCTTTAATACATAGTTGATTATACTCTTACTGATCAGTGTTATTCTAGCATAATTTATATTCGATAATAGTTTTTGTTCATATTTTGAATTAGAATTTATTTGTATATTTTCTGTTTTCATTTTTTTTCTGTTTTAGTTTTAGTTATTTTTTGTGTCCGTTTAGCATTTATTAATATGTTTTAATT
>NW_015628756.1:166705-167669 GCF_001515625.1 Sinocyclocheilus rhinocerous | reverse complement strand
CTGCCACACTGCTGGACGGAATGCATCAAAAACAGTTCCATCCATAAGGTAAGTTCATTTTGTTATGTGCCTCCTTTGAATTATTTAATCAATATCTATTATGGTTTAATAAATTAATTTAAATGAATTTCTAGTATTCCACTAAATCAATCAATCAATCAATCAATCAATCAACTAATCAACCAAGTTTTTGTGGACTCATTAGTCTGCAGAAAGTGTACACACATACAGTGGGGTGAGTACATGCACAGACCAACACACACACACACACACACACAAAGATTTTAATAAATGAATCTCACCAAGAAGAATGTTGGAAACAGGAACCCTCACATTATCAAAGTGGATCTCAAAGTGGCCACCATGGATTGCATCTACAGAGATAAACAACATCTCACTCTGTAGTAAAAGCAAAGGAACCCTCAGAAGGCCCACAATACAATCTTCAACCTGTGTTACAGCATACTGGAAAAGATACGATGGTGGAAAGACAGAAGTAGAAACACAGAGAGAATCAAAAAGAGGATGATGAGAAAATGAGTGCTGAGATATGGGTGTGGAGTCATAGTGAGTCAAGACCTTTAAAGGTGGGGTATGTATTTTTTCAAAAACGAGTCGGGCCAAGTACCAAAACAAACTTGTAGCCAATCAGCAGTAAGGGGTGTGTCTACTCATGATGGGGACGAGAGAGCGCTCAGTGCACAAGATGGACATTAGCCGAGCCGAGTGACGACAGAAAGATAGAGATGGCGGATAAAAAACTAAAGAGGAAAACGTCTGCGGAACAAAAGAAGGCTTACGATAAGGCAAGAAGTAGGACCCGTATAAATTTCGGATCAGCTTTCCAGCGCTGGAGAAACTCAAGGAGCGGGAAGGCCTGCGATTGGACGCCGAGGTTGCTTTGTTTCTTCTCGATAGGTGAGTAAAACACCGTGTCTGCGCCGCAACAGCTAAAGTCTGTCTA
>NW_015628756.1:164677-166664 GCF_001515625.1 Sinocyclocheilus rhinocerous | reverse complement strand
ATCTGCAATCGTATTGTCGTTCCTTCAGCTATGATAAAGACACATTAATTTCCACACCCTATAAGCCTGGAGAGTCTAAACCTCCTCCACTGTCTGTTTCAAGTGTCAGCTCCCAAAGTGTGTCCGAAAAGTAAGATAATATGTTTAATATTGTCTTTTTACGTTCAGTGGATACTCTCCAAAATGGTGCTATGGTGACGCGGAGGAGGCGCATTGTTGAATAAATTCGTTATTTTTTGTTTTATTTGCGTACAAAAATATTATCGTCGCTTCATAAAATTCACATTGACCCACTGATGGCAGATGGACTATTTTGACCATGTCTTTCATACTCTTCTGGGCCTTGACAGTGTTATTTACTTGGCAGTCAATGGGACAGTCACAAGCCTCCCGGTTTTCATCCAAAATATCCTAAATTGTGTTCCGAAGACGAACGAAGCTTTTACGGGTTTGGAACGACATGGGGGTAAGTGATTAATGACAATAACATTTTTGTGATGCGCTCCACAAACAAGTTCACGGAAAGGAAACCAAGATGACAGAAAGCGCATTCTTTTTGTTTCCTTTATTTTACAAAAGTACAATGTTCTGATTACATCAGAGATTGCAGAGAGAACAGAGACTCGCGTTGCGTTTTCAGTAAATTATTCATTTCAGTGTGTTTCGCTGTAAAATACGAGCTCTGTCATATTCTGTGATTGTCTCTGAAGAGCGCGAGCCCTTCGCGCTGTGAGAAGTACAGACTGAGCGGATTGTCAACACATCCCACCGCTGTATGGCCAGATGAGACGCAAACTACATTTTCTTGACTGGATAACCAGTGTCTCACTAGCAAAGTTTTGATGGATGAAGACTATTCTTTTGGCATCTCCATGTGGTGCTGTTCGGTATCGCAACTTGACTTCTCTAAAATATAAAAAAATCTCTTTGCTTTTGCACTATACAATTCAGATTTTTTTTTAGCATTTTTTTTTCTTTTTATATGTGATTATATGGGCTCCTTATATCCATAACCCCACCGCCACCATGGGCCACTCGATCCACAACGTTGACATCAGCAAACCGCTCACCCACACGACGCCATACACGTGGTCTGCCATCTGCCGTGTACGGTGAAAACCGGGATTCATCCGTGAAGTGAACACCTCTCCAAAGTGCCAGACGCCATTGAATGTGAGCATTTGCCCACTCAAGTCGATTATGACGACGAAGTGCAGTCAGGTCGAGACCCCGATGAGGACGACGAGCATGCAGATGAGCTTCCCTGAGACGGTTTCTGACAGTTTGTGCAGAAATTCTTTGGTTATGCAAACCGATTGTTGCAGCAGCTGTCCGGGTGGCTGGTCTCAGACGGAGGTGAAGATGCTGGATGTGGAGGTCCTGGGCTGGTGGCATTGTGGCATTGTGCTGTGTGATAAAACTGCACATTTTAGAGTGGCCTTTATTGTGGCCAGCCTAAGGCACACCTGTGCAATAATCATGCTGTCTAATCAGCATTTTGATATACCACACCTGTGAGGTGGATGGATTATCTCGGCAAAGGAGAAGTGCTCACTAACACAGATTTAGACAGATTTGTGAACAATATTTGAGAGAAATAGGCCTTTTGTGTACATAGAAAAAGTCTTAGATCTTTGAGTTCAGCTCATGAAAAATGGGGGCAAAAACAAAAGTGTTGCGTTTATATTTTTGTTCAGTGTATATATATATATATATATATATATATAGGTACACAGGATATTTTGACAGTAGAACAACTGACCAATTTGGAGTAGACATCACAGTTACATCCCATGCAGCTGCGCGCACATTGTGTTGGCAGAAAAACGTCTCGGTTACGTATGTAACCCTCGTTCCCTGAAGGAGGGAACGGAGACGTCATGTCGGTGATCGACGAATTGGGATCTCGCTTACAGAGACCAATCCACTTCGAGTGTAAACTAAACGAGCCAATGCACATTGGCATGCGATTATTGCATCCAGCTGC
>NW_015628756.1:161463-161692 GCF_001515625.1 Sinocyclocheilus rhinocerous | reverse complement strand
CGTCCCGGGGCCTCTTGGTCTTACGGTCACCGCCAGGTTTGACAGGGGCCTGGACGGGTGGGGCGGCCTGCCTACGCCCAGCTCCACGGCGCCGCTTGCTGGAGGCTGCTGCGGATGCGGCGCAGGAGCAGGGGCGGACGCAGGGGGCCGCCCTCGGCGTCAAGCAGGCTGGGGCGCTGCGGCCGGCAGACGGGTGGAGGCAGCAGCTGCCCGCCGGGGCAGGATGTCA
>NW_015628756.1:158084-159608 GCF_001515625.1 Sinocyclocheilus rhinocerous | reverse complement strand
CATCGGCCGCCTTCACTGTCGTGAAGCGGATGCCACTGAACTTGGGGGGATGCCGGGCGAACTGAATCGCATAGCCGAGGCTGATGGTCCGCAGAAGCCAACGAGACGGGTTGGATAGGGCTAGCCAGGCACCCAGATACCATGCAAGCAGGACCAGCAGAACCACCACCGTACCCGCAATGGGGCAGCAAGGTGGAACGCAGGTACCCAACTCAGGCGGCTTGTGAGTGGACCGAAGAGGGGTCTGAGTGTGCTGTGCAACACTTACCTGGTTCCACAGTTTGGCAGAGGGTGCGTGAGTAGGGCCTTTGTTGACGCTCTAGAACCGCCCGCGGCTGCCTGCTGGCGATGGAGGAGGATGAGTGTGGTCCGGTGCTGGTCCGTCCGCTACTCTCCGTGCCCTCCTGGGACCCAGGGACAGAGAAAACCACTCTCTCATCGAGATTTTCCAGATTGTCTACCCGGCCCTCCTCCGGGGGAGGGAGAGGTGCCTTTACCATCCCCCAAAGAGCAGCTTCCTCCCTCTCTGGGTCACCCGTCCCGGGGCCTCTTGGTCTTTCGGTCACCGCCAGGTTTGACAGGGGCCTGGACGGGTGGGGCGGCCTGCCTACGCCCAGCTCCACGGCACCACTTGCTGGAGGCTGTTGCAGATGCGGCGCGGGAGCAGGGGCGGACGCAGGGGAAGAGGCTGGTCTGGGACACAGGGGCATTAAGGAACCGAACTTTGACGGCGTCCCTCATATCAACCAGATGCAGCCAGAGATGGCGCTCCTGGACCACAAGTGTGGACATCGCACGACCCAGAGAACTTGCGGTGACCTTCGTCGCTCGGAGCACGAGGTCAGTAGCGGTTCGGAACTCTTTCCGAACTTCCATATCATGGCCACCCTCATGCAGGTCCCTCAGTGCCTTGGCCTGATGAACCTGCAGTAACGCCGTAGCATGTAAGGCGAAGGCAGCTTCTCCACAGGCCGTATAAGGATCGCCGGACAGGCCAGACGAGTACCTACAGACCCGGAAAGGCACTGAAGCGGGGCGCTGAGAACCAGCATGAGCCACCCCGAGAAACCAATCGTCCAACCTCGAGGGCCCGGGACACGGTGGAGGTTTCCACTCGAGCCCTACCCTCTCGGTGGCCCGGGAAAGCATAGCCGACATCTCTGGATCCGATTCAGGCCTTGCCACCGTCCCGGAGAGCGGCAGCGCACCCGAATCTTCCTCTCCAGAGAGCTCTCCCTCCGGTGCAGTGATCGACATCCGGTCGTCGGGAGGAGCACCGAAGGATACCGCTGGTACGCTCTTTGAAGAGGGCCCAGAATGTTCCTTTGGCGGCTCAACTGGTTGCGAAGCGCTAGAGGAGCGATGGTCCCCCGAGGGTTGGAACGGCCCGCCGCCAACACAAAAAGCTCCCTAGAGCGCGCTAGACTCGTCACACACGAAGCAGTTTGGTAGGAGCAGAACGATATTGTCGCTCGGCTCCGAAGCGAAAAGCTGGTATGCATTGCACCGGCTGCCTTTTTATGC
>NW_015628756.1:157125-157503 GCF_001515625.1 Sinocyclocheilus rhinocerous | reverse complement strand
TCCCCCATGCTACTGCCCGAAGTAGTCCACGCCTGGCTGCCGCCAGGACGAACACTACATCGCGGCAGAGGCAACGGAGCTCCGCCCCCCTGGAGGAAACGGAGCCTGGCCCGCAGCTCTGAGATGGTCCTCTTCCCACAATGGGAACATGACTCATCCGCAAACGCCACCTCAGTGTGTTTAATGCCCAGACACGTGAGGCATCGATCGTGACCATCACCCAGCGCCATGTAACGACCACACCCAGAAACACACAGGTGAAATGGCATCATTAAAAAGACGATCCGTCATCTCTACAAAGATGCACTTATTGTACTCTTTTAGAGAAATTGGCTCTTTTAGGGAAATGCTCTTTTACGTGCTGAGACGCACAGGGGA
>NW_015628756.1:153415-157047 GCF_001515625.1 Sinocyclocheilus rhinocerous | reverse complement strand
CGCTAGACTCGTCACACACGAAGCAGTTTGGTAGGAGCAGAACGATGTTGTCTTTTTATGCTCACGCTGTGATCAGCGGCAGCTGGATGCAATCATCGCATGCCAATGTGCATTGGCTCGTTTAGTTTACACTCGAAGTGGATTGGTCTCTCTAAGCGAAATCCCAATTCGTCGGTCACCGACATGACTTGGAGTGACCGATCTAAAGGCAACACTGGGAACAAGTGAGGAAACGGGTAAATTCCATGGAATAAGAGAAAAAATATACTGTTGTGCCTTTGGATGTCAGAATCGGAATGCAAATATTTTTTATAAAATACTGTTGTCAAAGACACCATTTGAAGCTAAACGCAGACGTTTACATGGACAGGATGGACATGTACTCGATTATAGTGGAGAGTTTGACAAATCCATATATGGAGTAGGCCTCCTGATCAACAAAGCCAATAAGGGATCTGTGCTTGAATGCCGCCCTATTTCTAGCAGACTCATTTCCATCAGACTGAAAGCATCCCCCTTCAATATCACAATTATTCAAGTCTACGCCCCAACAAGTGATCATGATGATGAAGAAATAGAGAAGTTCTACACACGGCTCCAGAATATAAATAAACACCGTCAGCAGGACAGACATCCACATCATCCAAGGAGACTGGAATGCAAAAGTAGGCAAAGAGGCACTGAAAGTCTGGAAAGATCATTGTGGACCTTTGTGCAATGAAACTACTAACGAAAGAGGGAGACGACTGCTGGAGTTTGCCAGTTACCTGGTACTAGCCAATACCCTAGATGAACATAAAGCTGGACATGGCACGCACCTGATGGAGCTCATCACAACCAGATTGACTATATACTGGTCCAAAACCGTTTCCGATCTGGCATCAACAGAGCAAAAACAAGGACATTCCCAAGGGCAGGTGTTGGGAGTGACCATGATCTGGTGATAATGAACTTCCGTGTGAGGCTGAAGAAAATCATTAAGCCAAAGAACATCAGGATCAAATTTAACCTTGAATGACTGACTGACCCAAACATCTGTGAGTCCTTTCGAGCCACAGTTGGAGGAAAATTTGCACCACTCTTAACCCTTTAGGCGCCAGGGATTTTTGGAAAAATGCTGGATTTTGACATCAAGATTTCAAAAGCTTGTGGCTTGAAAGTGCTTAAAGATAGAGATCTACTGTAAATTAGAAAAATGTTGGGCATGACCGAAAGTTTATGTGGAATGTAAATATACTCGTCTAATTTGCGTATTATGACGTCATCAGGGGGTGGCCATCTTGAATTTCATAATATTCAGGAAATAGTAGATATTGAATTGATGTTTGAACTTACATGCATGTTTTTTTTTTGTCTTTTTATCCTCATTCCAAATGATCATTTGCAACACATCCTCACGGTACAACTTTTTATTAGCCATTTGGTGATTTTCTCTCACAAATCTCACAATTTACTCGCACGCTATGATCTGAACTGCTTCCGCATCAATGACACGATAGCTCACTTGCTCTGCTATTTCCTGAAACACTTTGAATAGGAACGTGACGAAATTTTGGTCTAGAATCGAAGTACTACATGTCTGCCATCTAGTGGTAGGGAATACAAATGAGATATTACACCATATTAGGAACTACAGTCTATTTTATTAAGTATGACGTCTTGTCACAATTTTGCGACTTTGGCGCTTAGAGGGTTAATGATTGATGAGGACGTTGAAGCTATGACAACTACCTTCAACACAGTCAGGAGAGAAACTGCCAAAGACATCATTGGCCTCCATCGCTCAAAGAACAAACCTTGGATTACAGAAGAGATTTTTTTAATTTGTGACACCCGGAGAGATCTCAAAAACTGTAGGCACACAACTGGGAGAGCAGAATACCATGAAATCAATAAAAAGATCAGAAAAAGCATGAAGAAGGCTAAAGAAGACTGGATAGGACAGCAGTGCACAGAAATAGAGAATAGTTTAAAAAAGAACAACAGCAGAAAAGCATTCCAAATTGTGAAAGACCTGACCAAACAAAAACATCAAAAGTCAGTGCCATACTAGGTAAAGACGGGAAATGCCTCACAGAAGCAAGTGACATTACAGGCCGATGGACTGAGTACTGTCAAGAACTCTATAACCATCAGACCAAAGGAGACCCAGAAGTGCTTGAGGTACCAGAGTCCTCAAATGATGACAACTTCCCCATTCTCAAAGAAGAGGTTGAGGCAGCAGTAAGATCGCTGAATAGTGGGAAGGCAGCTGGAATAGACAACATCCCAGTTGAACACATCAAGAATGGAGGGGAACCAGTGACAGAAATACTAACAAAAATCTGCAACAAGATCTGGTACAAAGGTGAATGGCCAGGAACATGTACCCAATCACTAATTATAACCCTTCCCAAGAAAGATAATCTTCAGCTGTGCCAGAACTACAGAACTATCAGTCTGATCAGCCACGCTAGTAAAGTGATGCTTAAAGTGATGCTTTAGTCTGCTCATCTTGAGCAGACTAAAGCCTCAAGCAGAAGAAATTATTGCTGAAGAACAGGCTGGTTCGCAGAGGGAAAAGTACCACAGAACAAATATTAAATCTCAGAGCCCTGTGTGAAAAGTACTCACAATACCAACAAGACTTGTATCATGTCTTTGTAGATTTCAAAAATGCTTTTGATAGAGTCTGGCATGATGCTTTATGGCCAACAATGAAGAAGTACAACATGGGACAAAAGCTAACCAGCGCCATCAGACAGCTGTATGCTAAGGCCAGCAATGCAGTAGTCATCCAGGGCTCTATGGGACAGTGGTTCCGCACAACAGTAGGTGTACGGCAAGGTTGCCTTCTGTCGCCCACGCTCTTTAACATATACTTAGAGGGCATCATGAGCGAGGCCCTATAGAACCACTGTGGCACAATCAGCATTGGAGGACGAAATATCACCAATCTCTGATTTGCAGACGACATTTATGGACTAGCTGGTAGTGAAGCTGAGCTGGCCACCTTAGTGAAAAACCTGGATGAAACATCTCCTACGTTTGGCATGGAGATAAGCGCTGAAAAGAGAAAGTTGATGACAAATAGTGACAAGCAGATCAGTACCAAGATTGAAGTCAGAGGACAAGAACTGGAAACTGTGAGTAATTTCAAATATTTGTGCTCTATCATCAGCGAAGAAGGGTCAAATACAGAAGTTTTAGCAAGAGCAGTGCAAACAACAGCAGCTATGTCAAAGCTGAAACCTGTATTGAGAGACAAAAAATATCTCTCTAAAAACAAAACACTTGTCCTCTCAGTCTTCTTATATGCGTGTGAGTCCTGGACCCTTCACAGCAGAGTTGCAACAAAGAGTCCAGGCCCTTGAAATGAGATGCTATAGAACCATCCTTGGCATCTCTTACAAGGACAACATCACAAATGAAACAGTGAGGAACATCATCAGGCGTGAAGATTTCCTCACTGCAGTTAGAAAGAAAAAGCTGAAATGGTACGGACATGTTGTCAGTAGGCATGGGCAGATTACCGGTTTCAAGGTATACCACGATTTGAAAATTTCATGGTTTCAAAACCACTAATATTTTCCGTTATACCGTTCCTGCGGTATGTGCTGTTTTTCATGTCTCCTCAAAGACTGAAAGTGTAG
>NW_015628756.1:151084-153328 GCF_001515625.1 Sinocyclocheilus rhinocerous | reverse complement strand
AAGGAGCTTCCCCTGGAACTTACGCGATCGGCAACCGGCCGTTTTTTGTCTTATTGCAACTCGTCTCTGTTCTGGACTTGCACAAACTGTGTTGCAATACAATAATTTTCCAAAATGTCATTAATGTGAAAATATGAAGTCTATAAGTGCCCGTTAAACAGGCCAGAGATGCTGAAGACGGACGCAAAGAGAAAAATACTGTAGCAGGCAGATCACTCACTGTTCATAATGCACAAACTATTGGAAGAAAATCCTCAATATTGATTTGGGGGTTTATCTAAAATTAAATAACTGTAATTACAGATTTAGGTTAAATAAAGATGTCTTTATTTTTCTTCTTTTTAGGGAACAAATCAAAGCAAAAATAAACAAATTCTACTGTTCCTAATATTCTGTATGTTGCTCAAAAACAAAATATATTGTGGTCAGCGGAAAAAAAGTTTTTTTTTTTTTTTTTTAACCCAGTCATTTAAAAATAACACATTTTAGAGCTGTAGCAACAATACCGTGATACCGTGAGACCGTGATATTTTTGCTTAAGGTTATCATACCGTCAAAATCTCATACCAGCCCATGCCTAGTTGTCAGAGCCAAAAACCTGTCCACAACAATCCTCCAAGGTAGCGTCCCAGGTGGAAAAAAATGAGGCAGACAGAGAAAGAAGTGGGCTGACTACAGAATGGACCATGAAAAGCTTTGCAGAGATGCAGGCACTAGCACATGACCAAGACAAGTGGAGGGACATGGTCAGATGTTCAACAGTGCAGCGTCCCGACGACCACATCAGGTCATGGGACTGATGTTGATGATGACGAGAGTATCAAAATCACGTGTGGGTGGTAGATCCTTTTCCTATTTAGTGCCCAAACTAAATAGAAGAGTTTGGGCACTAAATAGGAAAAGGATCTACCACCCGCAGTTGGAATCAGTTCAACTGATTCCAGTTGACCTAATTAATGCGGTCAACTGGAACCGGAACACTTCTCATAACACTCAATGTACTTGTTACATTGTAAGAAGAATGGCATCTACACTAATATTAGTCTGATTTATTCTTATTCCGAGGTCACCGTAGCCACCCAGATCCAGTCCATATCCAGATCAGATGGTCACTGCAGTCATCTGGATCCAGTCCGTATCCAGTCCAGATGGTGGATCAGCACCTAGAGACGACCTCTACAGCCCCGAATGTCAGAGGAGACCATGTCAACTAGACGAACCCTAGATCCCCCGTGAAGACCACGAGAACCAGACGAGTCCTCTGCTCAATCTGACGTGCCTTGCAGCCTGGAATTAAACCACACCATGCTGGTTTTGTCTGGCCAGAGGAGAACTGGCCCTCCAACTGAGCCTGGTTTCTCCCAAGGTTTTTTCTCCATTTCTGTCACAGATGGAGTTTTGGTTCCTTGCCCCAGTCGCCTTTGGTTTGCTTAGTTCGGAACACAATTTCTGGCAACATTGTTGACGACTGCACAGACACTATTGGAAGAGAACTGAACTCAGCTGGACAACGACAAGACTGAATCAACAATGTACTGACTTTAACTGGTAAACTGACTGTTTTCTGTTCTCCTCTTGCATTATCAGCAAACATTTTTCCTGTAAAACACTGTAAAGCTTCTTTGACACAATCTGTATTGTATAAAGTGCCATATAAATAAAGGTGACTTGGTCCCACTTTATATTAAGTGGCCATAATACATGTGTACTTACATAGTAACTAGATGTGTACATAGTATGTAACCACAGTGTAAGTACACATTGGTACATAGTATCTACAGCTGTAATGTTTGTGTAACTAAACATATGTAACAACCCACTGAATGGTATGTGCAAATACAAATGTGTAACAGGACATTGGTAACAACACATTTTGGTAAAGAAAGTGTTACACTTTATATTAAGTAAACAATTCCTATGGATTTACCATGTAATTACTCTGCCCAGTAAGTTAGGCTTTACATATAAATTGTGGTTGGTGTACAGAATGTTACACTTTATATTAAGTGGACAGTTCCTGAGGAGTTACCATGTAAGTACACTGGTATTACAGTGGTGCACCAACTCCACCAATCTGAATTCCAACTCCTCCCACTTTACATATCCCTAAACCTACCCATCTCCACTCCCTAAATCCCATTTTCACCCCTAAACCTACCCATCTCCACCCCCTGGATCAAATTGTTCCAATAACTCTTATACATATTGTTGTTACAAAATGTAGTTATATAATTCCTGTTACAC
>NW_015628756.1:141695-150020 GCF_001515625.1 Sinocyclocheilus rhinocerous | reverse complement strand
TTTATACAGTAAAGGTCTGAGCACCAAATTAAAACACTAAATGCTTTAGTACAATCAGGCCCACCAGCATGGACATTTTTACAGAGAGAACACTGCAAAGAAACACAATTGTTTTTATCTATTATATTAAAAAATCACATTGTCTACTTAAGTTTCTTATTTATGCAATTTTATTTCATTTTATATTAAGTGGCCCTAATACCTGTGTAGTTACATAGTAACTAGGTGTGTACGTAGTATGTAACCACAGTGTAAGTACACATTGGTACATAGTATCTAGAGCTGTAATATTTATTTAACTACACACATGTAACAACCCTCCGAATGGTTTGTGTAAGTACAAATGTGTAACAGGACATATATAACTACATCTTGTAACAGCAATATGTATAAGAGTAATTGGAACAATTTGATCCAGGGGGTGGAGATGGGTAGGTTTAGGGGTGGAAATGGGATCCAGGGGGTGGAAATGGGTAGGTTTAGGGATATGTAAAGTGGGAGGAGTTGGAATTCAGATTGGTGGAGTTGGTGCACCACTGTAATACCAGTGTACTTACATGGTAACTCCTCAGGAACTGTCCACTTAATATAAAGTGTAACATTCTGTACACCAACCACAATTTATATGTAAAGCCTAACTTACTGGGCAGAGTAATTACATGGTAAATCCATAGGAATTGTTTACTTAATATAAAGTGTAACACTTTCTTTACCAAAATGTGTTGTTACCAATGTCCTGTTACACATTTGTATTTGCACATACCATTCAGTGGGTTGTTACATATGTTTAGTTACACAAACATTACAGCTGTAGATACTATGTACCAATGTGTACTTACACTGTGGTTACATACTATGTACACATCTAGTTACTATGTAAGTACACATGTATTATGGCCACTTAATATAAAGTGGGACCAAGTCACCTTTATTTATATGGCACTTTATACAATACAGATTGTGTCAAAGAAGCTTTACAGTGTTTTACAGGAAAAATGTTTGCTGATAATGCAAGAGGAGAACAGAAAACAGTCAGTTTACCAGTTAAAGTCAGTACATTGTTGATTCAGTCTTGTCGTTGTCCAGCTGAGTTCAGTTCTCTTCCAATAGTGTCTGTGCAGTCGTCAACAATGTTGCCAGAAATTGTGTTCCGAACTAAGCAAACCAAAGGCGACTGGGGCAAGGAACCAAAACTCCATCTGTGACAGAAATGGAGAAAAAACCTTGGGAGAAACCAGGCTCAGTTGGAGGGCCAGTTCTCCTCTGGCCAGACAAAACCAGCATGGTGTGGTTTAATTCCAGGCTGCAAGGCACGTCAGATTGAGCAGAGGACTCGTCTGGTTCTCGTGGTCTTCACGGGGGATCTAGGGTTCGTCTAGTTGACATGGTCTCCTCTGACATTCGGGGCTGTAGAGGTCGTCTCTAGGTGCTGATCCACCATCTGGACTGGATACGGACTGGATCCAGATGACTGCAGTGACCATCTGATCTGGATATGGACTGGATCTGGGTGGCTACGGTGACCTCGGAATAAGAATAAATCAGACTAATATTAGTGTAGATGCCATTCTTCTTACAATGTAACAAGTACATTGAGTGTTATGAGAAGTGTTCCGGTTCCAGTTGACCGCATTAATTAGGTCAACTGGAATCAGTTGAACTGATTCCAACTGCGGGTGGTAGATCCTTTTCCTATTTAGTGCCCAAACTAAATAGAAGAGTTTGGGCACTAAATAGGAAAAGGATCTACCACCCGCAGTTGGAATCAGTTCAACTGATTCCAGTTGACCTAATTAATGCGGTCAACTGGAACCGGAACACTTCTCATAACACTCAATGTACTTGTTACATTGTAAGAAGAATGGCATCTACACTAATATTAGTCTGATTTATTCTTATTCCGAGGTCACCGTAGCCACCCAGATCCAGTCCATATCCAGATCAGATGGTCACTGCAGTCATCTGGATCCAGTCCGTATCCAGTCCAGATGGTGGATCAGCACCTAGAGACGACCTCTACAGCCCCGAATGTCAGAGGAGACCATGTCAACTAGACGAACCCTAGATCCCCCGTGAAGACCACGAGAACCAGACGAGTCCTCTGCTCAATCTGACGTGCCTTGCAGCCTGGAATTAAACCACACCATGCTGGTTTTGTCTGGCCAGAGGAGAACTGGCCCTCCAACTGAGCCTGGTTTCTCCCAAGGTTTTTTCTCCATTTCTGTCACAGATGGAGTTTTGGTTCCTTGCCCCAGTCGCCTTTGGTTTGCTTAGTTCGGAACACAATTTCTGGCAACATTGTTGACGACTGCACAGACACTATTGGAAGAGAACTGAACTCAGCTGGACAACGACAAGACTGAATCAACAATGTACTGACTTTAACTGGTAAACTGACTGTTTTCTGTTCTCCTCTTGCATTATCAGCAAACATTTTTCCTGTAAAACACTGTAAAGCTTCTTTGACACAATCTGTATTGTATAAAGTGCCATATAAATAAAGGTGACTTGGTCCCACTTTATATTAAGTGGCCATAATACATGTGTACTTACATAGTAACTAGATGTGTACATAGTATGTAAATTGTTCCAATTACTCTTATACATATTGTTGTTACGAAATGTAGTTATATATGTCCTGTTACACATTTTTACTTACACAAACCATTCAGAGGGTTGTTACATGTGTGTAGTTACAAAAATATTACAGCTCTAGATACCATGTACTAATGTGTACTTACACTGTGGTTACATACTACGTACACATCTAGTTACTATGTAAGTACACAGGTATTAGGGCCACTTAATATAAAGTGGGACCGGTGACTTTACTAGACTTGAATTGACTCTTGAAGTTTGCGGACAACACTACAGTCTGTGTCGAGTCTGCATATAGGAGCAAGGTTGAGAAGCTGGCTGTCTGTTGCAGTCATAACAACCTGGAGCTGAACACATTCAAAGCAGTGGAGATGTCTGTGGGCATGTATGTCTTCACAATGTTTGTACTTTCTGGACTGGAAGCTCCTGACACCAAAACGAATTCCTTGTGTGTAAACACACCTGGCAATAAAGCTCTTTCTGAGTTTGATTTTGATCTGGATGATGAAACGTACAATGTAATTTTGAAAGTACACAGTTTGTCATTTAACAGTATGTGTAACTTTTTGTTGTTGAATTAAAGAATCTGAATTCTATATCTAATATATTCTAATCCTAAATCTATTCTAATCTATATTCTATTTTAACTAAAGCCCTAGTATCTTTGGCTCATGTATTTACAAGAAGTAATATACCCTGATAATACTAATAATATCAAGATCAATAATAAATATAGCTGCAAGCAGCAATTACGGGGCCAAGCACTACAGAAGCAAGCTTCCGACCAACTGCAGAAATGAGTAATTAAAGCCGTTTTAGGATGATATTAGTCAAAATGGCTGAAAAATCATAAATACAACCTCTAGTAATATGATTTATTGGCTTATCACGTTTGACCAATAGGTGGCGCTGTTATCAAATCGATGTGGTGTGTTCTGTGTGAGTTGACATTGGCACACACAAAGTTTGGTGTCAAAATGCCAAAGCATTGCAGAGATATAGCCTCAAGTGTCATTTTGGCATCATGCCTCAAATTCGTTGCTGTGGTATGTGAAAACGGTTTTGTCTATAAACACAAAATCCATAACTTTTTGTCAGCATGGTCTGAAGATGAAATGATTCGATTTTGGTGAAAATCAGACCAATGGTCTAGGAGGAGTTCGAAAAAGTAGGTTTTTAAAGAAAATCAAAATGGCAGACAGGAAGTTTGGCTGACTATGGCAACATTGGTATCACTGTTCTCAGCATGACCCAATGAATCTATTAATACCAGTCTTATTAGAATAGGCAAAATTCACAGAAAGCTATTAGCATTTATTTTAAATTTCATTATAACCTTTGACCACAAGGTGGCACTTTCTAAAATTTTTTTGAGTACTTTCAAGTCATGGTCTCGATGGTACATACAAAGTTTCGCAATGGTACACCAATGCATTCGTAAAATATAGCATTTTATATCATAATACTCTATTGTAGTCAATGGCAATTTCATGTTTTGTTAAATTATAGCGCCAACAAGAGGCACAATCCCACCAAATTTTGATGTGTCCTTAAAGTGTGCCCATACATATGTGTTTCAAATTTGGTGAAAATATAAAATTTTCTTGAGATATTTAGACATGTCTATATGTGAGAAGTTATAGACATGTTTATATTTGAGAAGAGAAAAAAATGACAGATGGCTGACTTTGTTTGCATTTTTTTGCCACTTACTATCAAAATTTTGGCAATTGGGCATTAGCGTATAGCTGGCATGCTATGTTTTCGAATTTCCTACGGTGGTTTCGTGTCGATCAGAGTAACGGTTTCGAAGATATTGGCAAATGTTTTTTAAAACCAGTTAAACTCTGCGGACCCGGATACGGGTCCAAAATCGCGTTAAAAATGTTTATGCTTCATTTACATAGCCTTCCTTATATGGTATCAGCCCATATATGGGTTAATTTGAAAGCTTGGAGTGTCTTCTTTACAAAGAATACTATACCTTTTGGTTTTTATATTCATAAAGCAGTCAAATTAAGCTTAGAAATGTATTCATCCCACTCACGAATTTCCGCCTAACCTTTGCGAATAATTTTTACGAAGAATGTGTATTTTATATATTTTTCACAAAAAAGTCAAGTCATATATCACAAGAAAGCTCTCATTCTCAGGAATTTGACGATGTAGATTATTTCATTGTGTGACAATCACAGATCGAATGATCTTCAATAGAATCTCGATGTAAAATTTTGTCACCTCTGAATTAATTTACATTTATACTCGTAGCACTGCTTCATTCAGCCGCAAACAGCCACAAATATCTATATACTCTATATTATCTTTTAGATTAGGATCTCTTCTTTCAAACAAGACCATTTTCACGTTTCTGCGTGCTTCGGTGAGATCTATAGCGTTTTGTCCAGGTTGCGCAATAGACGTGCTTTTGCCAAAGACGCACTCTCCATATCAAAAGCGCTCTCAGCCAGCGCGTCTGATGTTATAGAGATCTGTGGTCGCTTGTGGGCTGCAATTGGTCAGATTACGGTCTGCCAGCTCGGCGGCGAGGTGAGAGGATGCTGTGAATCAGTATCCCAATACAGAATGCACATAAATGGAATTATATAAAGCTAGAGGATATGGATTCTATTTTAGATTGTGATAGAACAGATACCTTTACAATGAAACCATTTTTTTTCATTTCCTCCATTGTATGTGTGTAGGGTAAACATTTGAATTTGAGTATGTCAAATTTAGGCGAAAATACCAAAAAACGCCCTGAGCGTAAGTGGTTTTAAGCACTAAAATGCAACGTTGCACAAACCATAAGGCAAAGTTCAGGAGTCTAAAACTCCCGTGAAAATAAGTCGACCACACCCAAAGTTATAAGCATGTGAATATTTGATTTTACCACTAGGTGGCGCTGGCTCGAAACTTCTCAGGCTCCATCAGGGCATCGTGCTGATGACCCATGCCAAGTTTCGGAACGCGTTTCAATGCGTTCGTAAAATATAGCATTTTATTATAAAATCCAAAATGGCTGACGCCCAAAATGGCTGACCTGGGAAAATTGGGTATCATTTGACTCGGCATGCTGCACCGAATCTAGAAGTTCTAAGCAAAAATATGCATTTTTCATATCTCCTGACAACTAGGTGGCACAGTGCCGAAACACTGCAGGTAGTCTCAGGTCATGCTTGTTATAACACGCACCATGTTTGGTCTCAATACGCCAAACTGTTGCGGAGATATAGCCTCAGATCCAGATTGTTTTACGAACAATTACAAATAGCGAAAGAACTAAACCTTACGTGTCCATTCGACTCGGCATGAGCCAAGGAATCAGAGGAAAGGAATTTTCCTTCTGTGCCTTACAGTTCAAAAGTTATTAGCATTTACATGAATGAAACTTTGGACAAGTGGTGGCACTAGAGAGTTTGAGTTAGAGACTCCAAACTTGCTATGGTTAATGTTGCGACTGTTCTCTATCAGTGTGCCAAATTTCACAACTTTCCCGCAAGCGGTTCTATGGGCTGCCATAGACTCAAGAGCGAAAGGAACGGAAGAAGAAGAAGAATAACGCCAATGGATACAATAGGCTCCTATGCACCTTCGGTGCTTGACCCCTAATAATGATAATAATAATAATAATTGCTTGAATATTTGAATCTGGTGCTATTTGAATAAGTTTTTTATGTTTAAGTTTTAATGTTTTATGTTGAAAAACACTCAATTATGACAAGATGACTATTTTTGGTGAGTTTATAATGTAATACATTTCTCATAATGTAAAAATAAGATCTTATTACGTTTTGTGAAAATAATTACATTATGAACATTTTATTACATTAATAATGTAATACTTATTACATTATACGCAGTTATTACAGTATGAATAGTTATTACATTATGAGTTGCTACAATGTCACAATGTGGGATTTGGCATTTAATGATTCTTTCTGTAAAAACTTTTTCTTTTTTTCTTTCTTGCACAACCATGTCTGCTTGTTCATTACTAATAATGCCCCTATGTCTTGGAATCCAGCAGAAAAGGATGTTGTATTTGAGTTATCAGAACTGACTTGCTTTGATTAATAGGTCAGCAATTATTGTATGATTTGTCTTCAAAGATCCCAGTGCATGCAGGCAGGATTTTGAGTCGGTAAACGCTATGAATTTCAATATGTTCAATATGTTAAATGGTGAGGGGTCTCCTCTAGAGAGAGCTCTTTCTCATACTGGCATGGATTTTGCACATGCACTGCTGAGTGTAGCACAAGTTTCTATTGTACATGCACTGCAGTTGCTAGCATATGCATGCACTTACACAAACAGATGCAATGCTCAAAACCCTTATAACGAAAATCATTCACAGACCACCATAATGTTCATAATGACTCAAAGCTGTAATAATTTACAGCAAAATGAAGCATGCACAGGCCTGGGGCCAATCTGTGATTCAAGGGACAGATGGGCATGTCCCACAATAATTATTTTCTTGTTTACTGTCCAGTATTCTGAAAGGCCATAAGAACATTATACTGCCCAATTGACCTGCATATGTCCATTTAAAGGAAAGAAAGAACAAACGAAAGAAAGAAGGAACGATCATTAAAATTAGTTTTCAAAGTTCAAAGTTGTCTTATTTTCACATACATATATATAAACATCCAGGAAAAAAAACAGCATCATTATTTTACCAGGGAAAAAAAACAGCATCATGCAGTATAAATCCTAAAAATGTAATACATAATCTAGGACTGAATCAATCTTAACGGTGCGGCTGCGGATATAAAAGGGCACCTGTGGAATACATCATCCTCTTCTTTGTCTGAAGGATACGCAGGCAGGAATGCCCGAAGCATGGCCAAGGGATGCAGCTTCTCGTTCCCTCCTTCTCGTAACCATGGTTACATGCGTAACCTGAGACATTCCTTTTCGAAAGGGAACACCACGTGCATCCCCTAGGGGCTGCTATGGGGAACGGAATATCCACGCCACCATGCTGAGGGATGAGTGCCTAATAACTGGCTAAGTTAAGAGGAAATTCATCCCTGAGGCCACAGCAATAATCGCTGTGGCCAGAGCCTGAGCTATAAAGCTTACTGGCAGGCTAAACAACTCATCGTTTATTTGTGTGCACTCACAATACCGCGCTTTTGTAAAATAATGAAAGCAAACAGGATGCGCTTTCTGCCGTCTCGGTCTGTGAACTTGAACACGAAACTCTGTGTATATCTTTGCCTTACAGACATTAAAGGGGTCATATGATGTTGCTAAAAAGAACATTATTTTGTGTATTTGCTGTAATGAAATGTGTTTAAGGTTAAAAAAACTCCACATACTGTACATTATTGTTTCTCCTCTATGCCCTGCCTTTCTGAAACGCGTCGATTTTTACAAAGCTCATCGTTCTGAAAAACGAGGTGTGCTCTGATTGGCCAGCTATCCAGTGCGTTGTGATTGGCCGAATACCTCAAGCGTGTGACAGAAATGTTACGCCCCTTACCATACTGTGATGCCGTGTCCCAGCCGGAGCGACGAGACAAAAACATTAAAACCCATTATAACCGAGCATTTATTGCATCCAGTGGAGATTATAATGATTTATACTGTCTTTTTACACGTTGAGTTGCATCGCGCCGTGTAAACATAAAACCATGTCTGCATTTGTGATCGGAGAAATGACAAACAACAAGCGCTACTCTACACTGCTCAAAACTCGCGTTTGAATCATCAGTGGCAAAT
>NW_015628756.1:116607-141400 GCF_001515625.1 Sinocyclocheilus rhinocerous | reverse complement strand
TAGAACGAGCCGTTTTAGGTAGGCGTGGTTGACTCTTAACTTTTATAAAGAATATCTCTTTGGATTTGAGACTTTAGTCCTTGCAACTTTACAGATCTTCTTTATGCACCAAGAGCTTGTAACACTCCAAAGAGAAAGGAAAAACTGAAATAGCATCATATGACCCCTTTAAAAATAAATGAACCAATTCAAATGGAAAACAAATTCTCAGATTATGTTATCCGTATGAAACATGAATACAGGCGCATCCACCAGTACTGCGGAGTCAGTGTCGCCGACTTCATGTCTTAATCCGAAAACAAAGAAAGCACTAGTTTATCAAATTATTAAAATGTTAATGCAGTCTCATTACTGTTTTTCTGTGACACATTCATAATCATTAGGCTACTTCTGCCAGTGCATTGTGGTAAGCTTTATGCGTGTGCTTGAGCGCTTATTAGGCTATGTATGCAATTAAAGGCTCATTATACTGATTTAAATGGTTTATTAATAAACGTGCGATTAGTCGACTAATGTTTCAAATGAACGACTACTAGTCGACCAGAAAAATCCTTAGTCGAGGGCAGCCCAACTACAGACTAATAGAACTGCCTAAGCGGAGCTCTGGAGAGCGGAGGCTTCAGCCGAATGAGTCTCTTAAATAGGAGGAAGCCTAACAACCCTAAACCCTAGTTAGGGAGCTCTTAAGACTGGAGGTCTTAGCATAAAGGCGCTCCCTCTTTTCCTCGCTTTCCTTTGCTTTTAAATAGCTTGTAAAAGCAGTGTGCGCATTTTACTTTCACCTTCAAATAGCGGCAATTCGGAGTAAAGGAATTGTTCGTTTTTAGTTCGTTTGAATTTTCCCTCTTTTCCTGACTCACTCTCCTCACTGGAGAAATGAAATCTGATCTGTGATGCAACTGTCGTTCAACTGCATTGAGCAGCCGCGTTCAGTTTTTAATTGTAGTGTCTGTTCTTTTACTGAAATAAATGATTTTTATTACTATATAAAATCTAAACGATGGTGGGGGTCGGTGACGCAGTGGGCAAGTGACGTAACCGGTGTTGCGGCTTAACACCGGTATCACCGTCAGCACCGTCTATCGCGGCAAGCCTAGGGAGCACTGGTTATTTGCTCCCCCCACAACAATTCCTGCCAGACCTGACACTGGAACACGCAACCTTCGGGTTACAAGTCAGACTCTCTCACCATTAGGCCATGACTGCCCCCAAGAAGAAGGAGGGCTGGTGTTATTCCTCAACAAAAGGGGATAGGCAAGTGGGTGGATGTTAAGTACCACTATCAGCTCCAGAGAGCAGACCACGTCTGCACTGGATTACTTCCCTTATATCCCATTTCTTCTTTCTCGACTCGTGTCTCCTCTGTGACCTACTTCTCTTAGGAGGAGGGCCTTGAGTAGTCACACTAACCACCTGGCCCTGTATTCAGCCCGCAGACCAGGACGGGCCAGGTTCCCCCTCACAGAAATTTGTAAGCCACTGAGCGTGCCTTCGCCTCCTTGAATTTATCGACTACCACCTCAAAGGATGTGCCAAACAATTCCGAAGGCAAAACCGCCACATCGATAAGAAAGCATTTCTCTTTCTCCCCGATGTCTGCCAGGTTCACCCACAGATGTCTCTTAGTGGCCACCATTGCTGCCATCGACCTACCAATCGCAGCAGGTGTTTGCTTGGTGGCCCTTCTGATCTGTGGTGCAGCGCAACTCAGCTACCAAGTCAGGGGAGAGACCCTGACCCTGGTCAAAGTCCTTCAGCAAATCAGCCTGGTACGCCTGCAACACTGACATTGTGTGCAAGGCAGCAACAGCTTGACCTACTGCCGCGTATGCCCTACCATTAAAGCGAGATGTATCCTTGAGTGGCTTAGATGGCAGGGCCGAAGCCTTCAACATCAATGTCACCCCAGCCTAGAGATAGCTCGCAAGCATCTCTTCAATAGAATCAGAATCAGAATGAGCTTTATTGCCAGGCATG
This sequence comes from Sinocyclocheilus rhinocerous, assembly GCF_001515625.1. Classification (NCBI taxonomy): domain Eukaryota; kingdom Metazoa; phylum Chordata; class Actinopteri; order Cypriniformes; family Cyprinidae; genus Sinocyclocheilus; species Sinocyclocheilus rhinocerous. The sequence goes on along the minus strand of NW_015628756.1, from coordinate 139,423 downwards.
TTTTCACATACGAGGAATTTGTTTTCATGACAGAAGCTTCCGCAGTGCAACAGAATGACAGCGACAGAACAAAAACACAGATAATAAAAGAAGAATAAAAAAATAGAACAAGTAAATAAGGAATAACAATATATAAATTGACAATTGTATGTGCAGGGAAAAAAGCACAAATGTCAGGGCATGTCAAAACTTTTCCAGGCCCCAAAACACCCTCGACCCCAGAGGGTTAATCAGGTTGACTCAGAATTTTCAGATTCGAGATTAGCTGATTTCAGTTTCTGCCTGTAGGTCGGTATAAGATGAACTAAACAGTGATCAGAGAGCCCCAAAGCTGCCCGTGGAACAGAGTGATATGCATTCTTTATTGTGGTGTAACAGTGATCCAATATTTTACAATATATATTAACAGAGTCCGAGTGTTGTTGTTCTGTCTCTGTGATCTGATCAGCGAGTTTCTGTAAAGCTGAGCTCACGTGCGCTTGCGGAGGAATGTAAACACTGACGAGAATGAACGAGCAAAACTCCCGCGGCAAGTGGAAAGGCTTACAGTTAATGAAAAGCGCTTCTAGATCTGAAAAGCACATCTTCTTTAATACGGTTACATCTGTACACCACCTTTCGTTGATGTAAAAGCATGTACCGCCGCCGCGCGATTTCCCCGTTGATTCTGCGTTGCGGTCCTCTCTGAACAGCTGAAAGCCCGGCAGATTTAACGCGCTGTCTGGTATGGCGTCATTCAGCCAGGTTTCCGTGACACACAGAACAGTAGAGTGTGAGAAATCCTTATTTGTCTGGGAGAGCAGAAGGAGTCCGTCCGTTTTGTTGGGTAGAGAGCGGAGGTTCGCCAGATGGATGCTAAGCAACGGCGTTCGAAATCCGCGCTGCCTGAGCTTCACGAGGGCGCTGGCTCGCTTCCCCCGTCTGCGAGTCCTGAAGCGCTTAATCAGCGCAGCTGCTCCGCCAACTACTATGTCCAGCAAAACATCTGAATATTCGAAAACCGGTAATATATCGGGTGATGTGTAGTGCCGAATGTCCAGCAATTCGTCTCTGGTGAAACTGATTGCAGGGATATAACTAAAGATATAACTAAAGACAGGACAAACTAACAAAAACACAAAAACAACTGCAGAGCACGCCACGGAGGCCGCCATCATCATCGGCGCCAAATATATATAATAGGGGGCATCGACACATATCCATGCTCACGCATCACCTTGACGTCAGCATGGTGATGCTGGTACCGATGAATGCGGGCTGAATATGGTTTATCCCATGCCTGATATCCTTATGAAGATCAGGGAGGAATGGGTGGCTCACAGGAGCTGGGTGGTTATGTCTGGATGGAAATCACTCATCAAGTCTACTCTGAGCAATTTCCCCTTTTTCTCACCTCCAGGTCTAATCTAGCAGTAACGTAACTCAGAATTATCCTCCTCACCCTCATCAGCCAAATCCTGCTCACCTTGGCTGGAAGCCAGCAGAGCACTTCCTGCTGGATCAGAGGATGAAATTGACAGCACATCCACTTCCAGCAGTTCACCCTTGTCAGCCGCTGATGAGCACGTGAGATTAACACCTCTCTCAAACTCGCCAGCAAGCTCCATCTGCAATCCACACGATCTCAGTCTCCTCGCTGCCTCGGCAGCAGCAGGACCAGAGCCGCAGGGGGCAGATAATTGTCCCAGTTTCCTCGAGAAAAGAAATGCTCACAATGAACGCACTCCGTTCCCTCAAGAACAGCGCGCGTGTGCTCTTCGCCCAAACACATAATGCATAGGTCGTGTGCATCATTGGGTGTCAGATAGCGCTGACACGGATCTGCACACTTCCTAAAACACTTTACAATAGACATCATTCTTACCTACACACTTCAGAAACAAATGACTCTGAAGACAAAGAAGAGGATGACGTAATCCACAGGTGCCCTTTAATACCCGCAGTCGCTCCATTAATTACGTCATAGGCTGCCACCTGCCAATGTCAAGTTCATTGTCGTTTTACATTCAAGCTTCAGACACCAGTCATGCTGGAGGCATCCCCATAGCGACCCCTAGGGGACGCTGCGTGGAGTTCCCTTTCGAAAGGGAACTCTATTGATCTTATATAAAGCTAAATAGACTTACAGTAATCTAACCCAAATACTGTTTTGGGACAAATAAACCCACACATATTTCATGTTAAAACAATTTAAAGTTACAATAGTCTAAATAAAATAAAATAAATAAATTGATAAAAATGAAATATAATCACAAACAAATAAATAGTTTAAGGTTATTGTGTAACCATGGGAAATTAAAACTTAAGCACCCACAAACTCTCACAAAGCAACATTTGCTGACACTGTGACTCATATGCTTTATGAGAGCACTTGGATAAGACGCTGAATCCACAATTCCACACATAACAGAGACACACACCTTAGATCCAGATAGACACACACACCCTTGAAACAAACACTCAAGGTTCACAATTTCTGGAAAGAACAGTGTTTTTACTAAGGAACAGTTATCATTAGCCTACATGCATGTTTGTGTGTGGGTGTGTATGTATATGTGCTGGCAACGTTAGTAATTCTTCTGATGAAAACACAGGTTGTGTTTCTCAGGGTGTGATATAACAGACTTGTCCTTTCATGTCTGCAGGCTGTCCCCGTACAAGATGCCAAACACGCGACCGTATGCTGCATGGTGCATTCCATAACGGCCAGGCTCTATCAAACAAACAAATCACGCAGGGCCTCCGGAATGCCATGCACTCTCAAATAACAGGATTAGTACAGATGAGCTACTGCAAGGAATTACACCAATCAGACGAGACCTTCCATCAAACAGTTTATTTCACCCTTCACAGCTAATATCCTAAATGAACATGATGTTCTTTAGAAAATAATCACAGCAGCTACTTTTCTACGCAAACAAACCAAATGACTGCACTTAGGAAAGAGTAGTTAAAAAGACTGTAAAGATAATTATACACAGTGATTTCAATGCCTATAACTAGTTTGGGAAATATGCCAATTGGGAAAATACCTCTAATCTATTCTTCCAGTTTTAAGGCTTTATCCAGATTAAGGCAGCACAATGATTTTTTTCCTTTCTAAATATTGAATGCACACTGGTGTGCATAAACAACAAATGTTTTCTATGAATGACCTGGTAACATCAGAAGCACCTTTTATTAAGAGTGCATAAGGTTACCAGTATAATCCTATGCACTGGGTGCTACACTCAAATATTCACATTATGATCTCAGAGTCAGATCATATGCTCATGCAAGTATATAACATAAAACATAAAAAAGAACCATACCTACAGCAGGAATATTCTTGTATTAAAGAACAAGAAAGAAGTTTGACAACACTACAAGTGCTTAAGACATTATTTTAATACAGTGAAAGCATTTTTTTTAATTATTTTTTATTAAAATAAGCTAAAGCAACGTAAATGCTGAACTTAATTTCACTGTGTTTAGTCCATTTAAACAGTAATATTTGCTTAATCTGTGTGCTGGGACTACATGAATCGTTTTTGTTGCATTAACTGAAACTGGTTTTCCAGCATGCTTTAACAAATTTTCTTTTATGTTGAGTTTTTTTTTTTTCACTCAATTAGAAAAAGTTGTGCTAATGTCAGTGCAGTGACAAGTAGTCTAATGTCCTACTTATTTGTTGCAAACAAGTATGATTTAATATGATTTAATGGTTTAACACAATTTAATAGTTTATCACTATCAATAGGTGGTGCTGTTACCAAATTGATGTGGTATGGTCAGGGTCAGGTAACAATGACACCCATAAAGTTTGATGTCAATGTCAAAGATTTGTAGAGATACAGCCTCAAATGCAGTTTCACATCATGCCATCGACAAAAAAAACATAACTTCACACCGCCTTGGTCTGAAGATGATTTGAGTTGAATTTGGTGAAAATCAGATTATTGGTCTAGGAGGAATTGAAAAAAGTACGTTTTTCGTAAAATTCAAAATGGTGGGAAATTTTCATGATGAAAAAACAAAACAAAAAAAACACCTCATCGATTGTCCTTGGTTCAGGACAATCGAATTGTCCTGAACCAAGGAATCACAGGTTTCTAGCCCTTACAGTTCAAAAGTTATTACCATACACATGAGTGCAAACTTGGACAGTTGGTGGAACTACAGCGATTGAGTTAGAGACTCCAAAATTGATGTGGTTAATGTTCAGACTGTCCTCTAGCTGTGTGCCGATTTTAACAACTTTTTTACCATTCGGTTCTATGGGCTGCCATAGACTCAAGTGCCAAGGAAGTAGAAGAGGAGGAGGAAGAAGAAGAAGAAGAGAAGAACAAGAGCAAGAAGACACATTATCACAACAGATGTCTATGCACCTTTGCTGCTTGGCCCCTAAAAAACAAAACAAATGAAACTAAAATGCATGTCTAAAATTAAAAAAAATAATAATAAAAATAGTAACCAACCACTTGCCATTAATATAACCCTTTTTAAAAGGAACCACAGTATTAACATTAGTTACTTATGCATTTCTATACAGAAAAGTCTTTTTTGTTGTTGTTGTTTTGAGTTGGACTGTATAAGGTATCCATCATGCATGTAAACTCCTTCAGTACAATTTAAAACAACCTCATGAGTCTAATGTTTAATGTTGTGTTATGTTATGTTATGTTACATGTTATTATGTTATATGTTATGTTTGTTATGTTATGTTATAAATATTCCGGAATTCTTCTGCTTGAAGATTATTAGGAAAACACTGAGAGGGGGTCTATGTAACCTGCAAGAGGAGGTTAATCTTTATTTTCTCGAACTCTCTTCTCCTCCTTTCTCTCTCTCCTCTTACAGTCTCTTCCTCTGACGCACACACAAACACACACCCATGGCCGTCCTCTTGCCCCAGCTGCAATTATCAACAGAGCGTTTTACTTCTCTAGGTTGAAGGCAGCTCTTTCCAGGACAGAGTGCAACTCAGACGCTACAGAGGTAAGACACACCGCTGCATTCGCATGTCGCATTCACATCAAAGCTGTGGTTAACTCAAAGTCAAGGGTTTTGATCGCTTTGTGTCACAGCAACACAGGGGACAGGCATGAAAGTAACTTTAGAGAATCATAATTGAAAGTAAACACTGGATTAAGAATACGGCAAACAAATTCACAACATATTTCAACATGTGCTGAATTATGGTAATTGACATTTATTATGCTTTTAAAATCAGTATTTAGATTTCTTTAGTTGGATTTGTGTAAAAGTGTGATACATTTCTTTTGCAGTTAGTTTCCTTCACTGTCGTCTATTTAGTCAAGGCAAAGTCCTGCTTACTGAGCTTCAAAATGAATTTATGACAGGGAAGGTAAAGTTCAAAATAAACAGTGACAGACAAATTCAAGTTTCAGGAACACATTTTAAATATGACTATGAAAAATGTGTTTGTAATGAAAGCTCTTGTTTCTGTATGCTAGTGAGAAAGCAGAACGGAATGAGGGTTTACCTGTGCAGTGTTCAACTGACAGGATAAAAGGGTGTAACATACCCTAAGCTCCATAATAGACAGAAGTAATACAACACAACAATACAAATGCTATCATGGATTCAAGAGTAAGAAAAATAAATCACCTTTTTATATTAAGCCTAAAGCCTAAGACATGATTCCCATGTTAACGGTTAAACTGCAACTTTTGAAACAAACTGTATACAAACGTTTTATGTTTAAAAAACAAACAAACAAACAAAAAACATTTTACTTTAAAAAAAAATTTAACAAAGTACATAATATAATATAATATAATATAATATAACAAACATAATATAATATAATAGAATAGAATAGAACAGAATAGAATAGAATAGAATAGAATAGAATAGAATAGAACACTTTGACATTGTCAAATGTTAACAGAACATGTTGTTAATGTGAATAACTACACTTGTGGATACTTGTGGTTCAGTCAAAAATGTAAATTCTGTCATGATTTACTCACCCTCACATTCTTCCACACCTGTATGAATTTCTTTCTTCTACTGAATACAAAAGACAATATTTTGAAAAATATGGGTAACCAAACAGCTGCTGGCAGGGGCGCCGCTAGCAATTTTGGGCCCTATGAAAGAATATGAGGTTGGGCCCCCTACCACACCAAACATACACTATATTGCCCAAAGTATTGGGAAAACTCAATAAAACTAAAAAAAACTCATCGCCAAACACCAATGATCAAGTTCTTCCACACTGACTGAATCAATCTTTTTTTTAACCTTGACTTATACACAGAGGCATTGTCGTGTTAGAATACAAAAGGGTCCTGTTCAAACTATTGGTATAAAATTAGAAGCACACAATTCCCTAGAGTAGCATTATATGCTTAAACATTACGATTTGTACTCATGGAAATGACTAAAGTAGTCAAACCTGTTCATTAGAAGGGGGTGTCCCAATTCTTTTGGCAATATAGTGTACAAGCCAGCTTAGTGACATTGTTTGCACAGCTAATTGGTAATTTTTTTGTCATGTGGTGTGTTTATAAGGCACCAGCTGGAGTTGTTCGTGTGTAGGGAGTGTGAAGATCTGAAGCAGTGAAGGTCAGCTGTTATTAACCACCTCTACTGGACTACAGCTTCCGCTCCTAATGGAGATGCAGATGTGATGGAGGCCAAGTGGAAAAGCATGAATGTGATCTAAACTTTTGCTTGCTTCTTCCAGCATATGCATCAGGCCTAATGGAGTCTCTGAGAGAGGAATACTGCACGTCACCACAGGCTCTACGAGAACGCAGCACTGTCTTAGCGTCGATGCCATTCTTCTAACGATGTAGCAAGTACATCGGGTGTTATGGGAAGTGTTCCTGGTTCCGGTTGACCTAATTAATGCAGCCTAAAAATCCTTTAACGGATTTGAATATTAGAAGCGTATTAGTGTGTTATGAGTAAGCCAGGTTAAAGAGGTGGGTCTTTAATCTAGATTTAAACTGCAAGAGTGTGTCTGCCTCCCGGACAATGTTAGGTAGGTTATTCCAGAGTTTGGGCGCTAAATAGGAAAAGGATCTGCCGCCTGCAGTTGATTTTGATATTCTAGGTATTATCAAATGGCCAGGGTTTTGAGAATGCAGCGGACGTGGAGGACTATAATGTAACAAGAGCTCATTCAGATACTGAGGTGCTAAACCATTCAGGGCTTTATAAGTAATAAGCAAGATTTTAAAATCTATACAATGTTTAATAGGGAGCCAGTGCAGTGTTGACAGAACCGGGCTAATATGGTCATACTTCCTGGTTCTAGTAAGAACTCTAGCTGCTGCATTTTGGACCAGCTGGAGTTGTTCGTGTGTAGGGAGTGTGAAGATCTGAAGCAGTGAAGGTCAGCTGTTATTAACCACCTCTACTGGACTACAGCTTCCGCTCCTAATGGAGATGCAGATGTGATGGAGGCCAAGTGGAAAAGCATGAATGTGATCTAAACTTTTGCTTGCTTCTTCCAGCATATGCATCAGGCCTAATGGAGTCTCTGAGAGAGGAATACTCGATCAATGCTTATTAGTTTCTGTTACTGGTAAGTATCAATACTCATAGACGACCAATACTAGCTTTGCTATTGCCTAATTACATATCATTAGCTAACGTGTGTATATCTGTAAGCTAACACTGGTCTCTCACCAAGACACCTGCCTTGTTCTCCTCCCACAACTCAATTTGTCTCCTCTGACCTTTGTTCTGTCTAATCCTGGCCTGTCCCTGCTCTCTTGGCCACATAGCAGTCTCATAATTGTGGTCCGTCATAAGTGTAAATAAACATTTAAAAACAAGATGAGGCTGTTGTTGTGTATCTAGCACAGCATTCATGATTTAACACACGTTAACAACACATTAGTGTGATACCCAGACTGAAAGATTGTTAAATGTTTTTAAATGGGTCAGATGGTATATTTGTCTTTCAGTAGTATATGTTTGGTACATCTACACCAGTATGCATCTAACTCCCTGCAGCACTGACTTTCCTCAGCTGTGACCATGGCCTTACATTTCCCACACATAATGAAAAAAAAACCTGTTTATCTCTCTCTCTCCTGCGGTGATGAGAAACCGCTATATCACGTAACATTAGTGTCAGGATATTAACGAGTGTGACACGCCCGATCAATGCTTATTAGTTTCTGTTACTGGTAAGTATCAATACTCATAGACGACCAATACTAGCTTTGCTATTGCCTAATTACATATCATTAGCTAACGTGTGTATATCTGTAAGCTAACACTGGTCTCTCACCAAGACACCTGCCTTGTTCTCCTCCCACAACTCAATTTGTCTCCTCTGACCTTTGTTCTGTCTAATCCTGGCCTGTCCCTGCTCTCTTGGCCACATAGCAGTCTCATAATTGTGGTCCGTCATAAGTGTAAATAAACATTTAAAATTTCCTCAGCGTCCGAACTCTCATTGCAATCCATTGTTTTCCTATGGACCGCTCTCCCTCTCGTTGCGTCACTTCCGTTTTTGGCGATTTTCAGATGCGTAAAATTCTCTCACAAAAACGACTCCAGAAGCGTTAATAGTGTATTTTAAAGTATAGTTTAAAGAAAATCTAGTTCCTACATTATTTTTCTATACATCGACTCACTGGCGTCTCTAACCTGGAATATGCACTTTAAGATATACAAAATCCCATAATTCAGAATATTTGCTAAATAAATGCACATTCCCATGAAAACCAGTTTGTAATGCAGAAAAAACACGTGTGACATTTTTTTCTATAATAAAAATAACCTGAACTGAATGCAGATAAAATATATTGTATTAGATATAAAATATAAATTTTATATAAATTACAAATTGCTCCAATATATTTACATATTTTCTACAATTAGCAGTAAAAAAATGTGTTTTGACAAATTGCTTTTGTTCCTCTTTTTTTTAAGTTGCTTTGGATAATATCTGCTAAATGCACAAATATAAAATGTAAAAACCATTTTGCCCTCTCAGAGTCTAAAACATCCAAATAAGGAAGTAGGAAAGCTCCTACTTCTAGTTCAGAGTTTCCGTAACTATGATGTAAACGATGTTTAAAGCAATTATTGTTGGAAACAAATGGATGTGAACAGTTTTTTTTTTTTACTTACACAGAAGAAAGACGATTTGTAGCTCTAACACAACAAAAATGTAAAGCACATTAGGTGTGTAACTGATTCTTTAGGAGACGTTTTATTACTCTTGTGTCACAATTTTGTCACACAAGTCAGCAGACCAGCTAAATAAGCAGCATTTTCTGGCAAGCTCTATAGCTAGTCATCAGCTGTACACAAAATGCATACAAACTAAACTGAACCATCAAAATTCACAATTAAAACTTTCTTATACCAATACCAAGTTGCTTCTATCATGATTCACACTGAAATGCTACTATCTCAGAAAGTAGGGGGCTAGGAGAAAATTGCCCAACATTGTAGTGCTGTTCATGCACACTAATCTCATAAAATAAGATTATTCTGACATGGCTTGAAGACAGCACACGTCCAATTGCAAAGCAATAACATTTAGAAGTCAGTTAATGATCAGAAAAACATGTGAAATAAATCTGCAAAAATTGTACCTTTAGGGGGGAAATTCAAAATGTCATGTTTAATTCAATGTTACTAGATTTTTTTGTAATTTTTGTAATTATTTGTAAAATAATACTAGCAATATCTAAGTAAAAAAAGTAAATCCTACATAAATTTTTTCAGTGTACAATTTTTTTCTAAGCATTTAAAAAAATCTAGCATCATCAATGTTACGTTTCTTTCTCTGTTTCTCTTTAGATCAATATGAATGTCCTTTTGGATTACGACCGTGACTATCATTATCATGACCATGACAATAGTTCCAACCACAGTGACTACGACGACAAGGATTTTGCAGACTTCCACACAGTCTGCGACAAACAAGAGGTCCGGTCCTTCGCTGGGGTCTTTTTGCCAGTCGTCTACACCCTAGCATTGATCCTGGGCCTGGCCGGAAACTCACTGGTCGTCTTAGTTTACCTTTCCCACAAAAGCTTACGAACGCTGACGGACGTCTTCATCCTCAACCTGGCCTTCGCAGACCTCCTCCTGCTCCTCACGCTGCCCTTCTGGGCTGCGGATGCAGTGAATGGCTGGGAGATCGGCACAGCTGCCTGCAAGATCACTTCAGCTCTCTACACCACCAACTTCAGCTGTAGCATGCTGCTGCTGGCCTGCATTAGCATAGACCGCTATCGTGCGCTAGCCAGAGGCTCCACCACCGCCAATGCCCCAGCCAGGACCAACGCCCGCAGGCAGAGGATAATCATGTGCCTCCTGGTTTGGGGACTTGCCATTGTCCTCGGGTTGCCAGATATGGTGTTCTACACGGTTAAGATGCAGCACTCAAGTGGGCGTAACTCCTGCCGGGCAGTTTACCCGCACAGCATGGCGCGGGCAGCTAAGGCGTCTCTGGAAATTCTGGACGTGTCTCTGAGCTTTCTTCTGCCTTTCCTGGTGATGATGATCTGCTATTGCAGGGTTGGAATTGTGTTAAGTCAAGCCGCAACAGCGGGCGTACGTGGTGGAAGAAGCTGGCGGGCATTTCGGGTGTTGATAGCGGTAGTAGGTGTGTTTCTGTTGACCCAGCTCCCCTATAATGTGGTAAAATTAGTCAGAGCCCTGGATGTGATTTACATTTTAGTGACGGAATGTGAGGTGAGCAAAAACCTGGACCGGGCCAATCAAATCACTGAAGGTCTGGCCCTCACACACTGCTGCCTGAATCCTGTGCTCTATGTCTTTATTGGCTCGTCTTTCAAAATGCACGTTCTGAAGCTCGCCAAGCGTTGCGGGCAGACAGGAAGAGGGTACCGCCATGGCAACGAACAGCCCACCGTCGAGATCTCCCTTAAGTCGGGCAAACAAACTCAAACTCACTCTTCGTCAGACAATGAAGACACGAGTACGTTCACCATATGACACGGCAATATCTTCAGCAATGAGGACTGCCAACTATATTCCAGGACATTGTTTTAAAAACTAGACTAAGGATTTTTCTGGTCGACTAGTAGTCGTTCATCTTAAGCATTAGTCGACTAATCTCACGTTTATTAATAAACCATTTAAATCATTATAATAATCCTTTAATTGCCTACAAAGCCTAATAAGTAGGATAAACAAGTGCTTTCTCGTCATTTCCTCAGTAGTGGATGCGCCTATATGCATGTTTCACACGGATTATTACATAATCTGAGAATATTTGTTTTATATTTGAATTGGTTCATTTTAAAGTAGACATTTCACTATCTATAGATGTATTTTTAATGTCTGTAAGGCAAAGATATACTCGGAATTCTGCGCTCAAGTTTACAGACCGAGACGGCAGAAAGCGCATCCTGGGGAAGTTGTGGCCTAATGGTTAGAGAGTCGGACTCGTAACCCAAAGGTTGCGAGTTCGAGTCTCCGGTCCGGCAGGAATTGTAGGTGGGGGGAGTGAATGTACAGCGCTCTCTTCCACCTTCAATACCACGATACCACAGCATAAAGGGCTGCCCACTGCTCCGGGCGTGTGTTCACGGTGTGTGTGTGTTCATTGCTGTGTGTGTGCACTTAGGCTGGGTTAAATGCAGAGCACTAATTCCTAGTATGGGTAACCATACTTGGCCACATGTCACGTCACTTTCACTTTCACATCACTGTTTGCTTTCATTATTTTACAAAAGCGCATTTCATTGTTATTCTGAGTGCACACAAATAAACGTAGAGTCTTTACAGATTTGAAAGATGTATTACTTTTATCTGTATGACCAAAAATTACGGAGTATTTTAAGAGCAAGTGAGTGCACCGGCGCCTCCATCTGTCATGCAGCGAGCGCTACTGTTCAGCTTCCATACTCCACGCACACACTTAAACAGCGCACATTTCTCTAGGTTAAAGTGCCCCTATTATGCCATTTCCAATATTGCCTTTCATGCAGTGTGTAATGTAGCTGTATGTGAATGTAAACGATCTGCAAAGTTGTAAAGCTGAAAGTGCACGATAAATAAAGTTATTGTCTCCCAAAATAAAGAACTGCTCTAACAACTCTGAACAGCTGAAACGAGTCGTTAGTAAATCGAATCCCACTTCCGTGACGGCTACACGTCACGGGCTAACACATTTGCATAATGCGTGCCTATGTTCTACGTTGGCCGTTCTACGTATCATTTCCGACACGCGCTGTACGCCATAGACCAATCACAACAGACCGGGCCATCTGACCAATCAGAGCAAAGCAGGCTCACGGAAAGGAGGGGTTTAGAGAGACTGAATATTTGAACTGCTTCGAACGAATCGTTTGAGAATTGCTGGAAAATGAGGTGATATTAAATGCATATTTTGAGAAAACGAAAGCGTTTTTTGACCTTGCATGCATGTAATCCTATTGTAGGAGATTCCCAAAACAATATTAGGAACCGTATAAATGGCATAATAGGGGCACTTTAACATTAGATTGAGCAGCCATGTAACGTTGCTGCTACTTATATACATATTTTAGATGATAAGCCATATTTGTGGTGTATGAATGATAGGTGAGCGTTTGGATGTCCTGCCGCATGTACTGTATTACCATAGACCAGCCGTTATCGATCTGCGTGACTTCGCCAATGTGGATTTTTTTTTTTTCTGCGACTAAGCGACTAATAAAATTTTGGTCGACCAAGCTTCTTCTGGTCGACTAACGATTAGTCGACTATTAGGTGGCAGCCCTACTAGAAAGTTTAATTTGTTGTTCAGTGTCTGCACTATTTCCACTCATTTAAACTAGAGTTGCAAATATCTTTTAACCCATCTCAACAATGCTCATCAATATGGGCATCTATTATGATTGTTGCTGCCGTATCCACTATTTTTCAACTGTAGAACAAAAGGCTGGGTCTGTGTTGCCAACTGTGGAAAAAAATTAAGGTGCATGTGTGAGCTGAGCATCCAGAGTATATGTGGTTAGAAAAATCTGGCTGCTCGCATACAGTATGCATGTACTATGGTGCAGAGGCAATTTACGCCACACGCACTGTGTACTCTAGCGCACACATAAAAATCAAAGTATACTTTGGCCGTAAGATTAATGCATTAACCAGAAACATTCCACTACGACATCTTTGATTAGATCTTTTGTTAAATGTTTAAAGAACAAAGTATGCTGTTTATCAGAAGACTTGTATGGAATCTGAGCCCGCAGAATTCCATGGAAAACTTCACAGAATCTGTCGTTAACAACACGTGTGTGTTTGTTTATTAAGTGTTTACAAAATAATAGTGTCATTACTCAGTTTTGGCTAATAATATTCCACAGAATCTCCCAAAACTGTGCATAAAACAGGAAAAACAGTACATGGGCATATGTGGGCATATTTATCATTTATTATACTGACCATATACTGAAAGTGTATAGTGAACTCAGGGATCTTGTGTAGAAAAGATACCCTGCATACCAGATGGTACGCATTTGTATATTATATATCGCCAATGTAAATATATTTTTAGATTAAAGTATACTTTATACACTTTGACTTGTATTGGAGTTTTGCTGTTATTTGCTGGTTTGAAATCACATACAGTATGTGCTTGCACACAAAAGTCTGCACGAAAAGTAAGTATACAAATACAAGTAAGTATACAAGTCACATGTACAGGAGATTATGCTTTACACAGAGGATAGAAAATTGTAAGCGTGTGGCTTTGAAGGAGAGTTTGTGAGTTAATGGGAAGGTTATTATGACAGCACAGATGATATGTGGAAAGCAGATTGGAAAAAGAGGTTCATGAACAACACAAGGTCAACCATATTTTTAATTAAATGAGGGGGAAAGTAAAAAATTAAATTAAAATTAAAATAAATAAAAGCAGAGAGAGAGAAAAAAAACAGACAGAAAAAAAACAAGTTTCTTGGCTTAGCAGGATTTTACACATTAACAACCATATGTTGTTACATTTATTTATGAATTATTACCAACATTTTTGGTATACAATATTATGTCTGGTGCTCTGAAATTACAGTTTAGCATTTAAGTTCCACCTTTTAAAAAGAGACTTGAAAGCTGATGTTATTTTGCAAAACTGCTGATTTGCATTACGGCACTACAGTTTAAGCTATGTCAAAGAAGTGTTTGTGAAAGTGATGCTGAAAAAAGGTGTACTATTACGGGACTAGTCATGCTTTCATAAATCCAGTACTCTGTATTCCCACTTGACTCACCAAAAGTTACATGCCAAAATGAAGGCAGGTGGTTAGCCAAAAAAAGGTTAGCCAAAAAGGTTGAAAAATGTTAGCCAAAAGGTAACAATTTTAGAGACAGAGAAGAGCAAGTTCAAATGAAAATATACTCATACTATGCTTTCAAATGGAAATATACTCAGACTACACTGCCAGAGGTCACTCTAAGCAGCTGAATTAGAAAACAGTTTAACAGCATATCTAAATAACAGATGATGAAAAGCTCACTGGGAAAAGACAAGAGATAAAAAAAAAGAATGAATTTCATGAAGGCAGGATTGATGACAATTTCTGTCAAAGACCTAAAGCCAACTCAAGTGAGTCAGACCCAAATCATACCACAGACCACATAAATGTATTCAGCCTCATAACTCTTGATATTGTAGTATCCTTTATAAACATTAACCTGTGTGAGTGTCTATGCTTGCAGAGGAGTGTGTCTCATTCCACCAAAAAAAATTGATAAATAATTGTGTTTGTGTTTGTAGAACGTAGAGGACTGCTTAACAGTGAACCTTCACTGTGTGCTCAGAAGCTGTTACTCACTATAATGACAGAATGTTTACTACAAATTACCAGATTTCCCCATGGGTGTTCAGACACAAGCATGACCTGAATGTGACATTCTGTATGGGATGTAATGACACATATAGTCTTTGCACAAAGTGCCATTGTTTTGTTCCAAAAATCTTTCCAACTTTGAATGAAAAATGTTATGAAAACTGTCATACAAAGTTTTTTACGAAACAGTTACAGGCTATAGGGATGCACCTTTTCTGTATGAAATAACCATTCCAACAGCAAACATTAAGTTGGAACACTTCATTATTATGGAAAATATAATAATAATAATAATAATAATAATAATAATAATGGATATATTATAATTATAATGTAAAAGTATATCAAATAGAATATATTTGAGAATTATTATTTTACAATAATGACAATAATAATAATAGTTTTTATCAAATAAAACTGATCAGAACTGTATACTTTATATACTTTAAAAGAATATAAAATATAAAACATTTTAGGCATATAATTTTTTATAATAAATTTTACAATAATAACAATTATAAAACAATTCTCAGAAATGTATTATATTTTTTATAAAAAGAACAAGAATAATTAAAATAATAGAGAAGAGGGACTGATGGAGGACATAATAGAGCGGAACACAATAAGAAACTGTGTATTTATATTATAAAATATCAGTTTGCATTTAAATTATGAATGTTAAAAAGTAATCCAGTTTATTACTGATAAAATTAAATGATGATTAATAAAACTGTGTGTTATGTAACTGCATGTGTGTGCGTGTGTGTGTGCGTGTGTGTGTGTGTGTTTAACTACCACTCTCAAAAGAACCAAACTGTCTTCATTCATTAAGCCATGCCAGAGGCTTCAGCATGCACATGAAAACACATTATGCCACATATTCCTTGGCCCTGTTCTTTCCAGTGATGGTAACGGTGGTCTGGAAGTCATTGCGCAAAAAGAACAAAGGCGTAAAGAAGCTGTGAAAAGTTAAAGTTCAAGACCACCAGATATGAACAAACCTCACCATAGGCCTGGGAGCCACCAAAGGAAATTGGCTATCCCGAGAGAATGAAAAGAAGGAAAAGAGGAAAAAATGTGCGGGGGAAAAAACACTGAAAGATATGAGAATGGTTAAAAGAGAAAAGAGAAAAGAGAAGAAGGCCAGGGGTAACCAACACAGCTGTCTGTTTCTGTTTTTGCTCATAAGGATAAGTTGATGTCTAAAATCTACAGAAGTTCCTTTCAGCAAACAATGACAGGAAAAGTGAAAAGTACTATGAGGAATTATGAGGAAGACACAAAAAAATATTTGCACAATCAGTGATGACAAAAGACTTTACTGACCAGGTACATCTGAATAAATGGAATTTGGCTTGGAAACAACTTATTATAGTTCCCACATGCCACAAAGATCTGGAAGAAAATAAGGCTAACACCTGCAAAGCTTGGTGATACTACAACAGCCCCAAAAATGTATCCAGAAGGATTTAAATGGTTAATACCTCTCACCGCTATAAGCAAGTGAATTAAAGGGGTCATGAATTTAGAAATCAGATTTTCCTTGATCTTTTGACATGTAAGAGGTCACTGTACAATAAAAATGGCCTAACTGTTACAATAGTACAACAAAAGACAAAAGGCCTCTAGACTGCCTCATGTTAATGAGATGAGAAGAAGAAAAGACTGAAAATAACATTACCTTCCATTGGATTGTAATGCTAGGAAAGTGACCAGTGCTCAAATTGAGGCGAGGCTGGGGGGATAAGGCATTAGGGACCACTCATAAGAAGTAAAAAATAGACTTAGGGGGTTCCCCAGATATTTTTATTTTACTAAAGGTAACAATTTTGATAACTTTTAACAATTAAGATAACCTTTTGTAAGTATGTGTGTGTCCCTGACGAAGGTCTTTGACCAAAACGTTGCAACTTTTAACTTTTTCTAAATAAAGGGAGAATAACAGTGTGCAGATCTTTTTTGTATGATTTGATGTATTTTTTTAATCTTGCACCTGGCCAAGACGCTTTGTATGTGCCTACCTTGACATTTTTTTATACTAAAGATAATGACAAATCTGATTAAATTCACACAGTTAGAATACAGTACATTTCGTGAATTAAATATTTACAATCACTCATGTGACTGAAGTATGTTTTTAAGCTAGTTGTCATATCTCTTTAAATTGTAAACAACCCTATCTAAGGACTGCTAAGCACACGACATTACTGCTTGCATGGCGCCACTCTGGCAAAGCTCACTTTAACGAAAAATGGAGACTAATAAACTTCTACTGGAGTTGGCTACTTGGAGCAAACGGTAAGGCTGGAATTGTGACATTTCCACTTGAAATGAGGAAAAAAATAATGAAATAAATTAAACAGGTTCTTTAAGATTCTTTTGAAGTAACTGACTGCTCCTTTGTCACTGCTTTCAAATAAATTTTGAAATAATTATTCCTGTGCCACACAGTTTTAAAAAATGGTGTATATAAAATATACAGTATGTATATTACTCGATAATCTTGTGGTCTTGAAAAATACTCGATAATCCTCCAACAATATCCTGTCTTATTGTATGTGAATACAAACAAACTGCATAAACCAAACTACATACACATTCCTATGACAATACGTTCTGTTTGGGCATCTCATTGCAAAGTTTGCCCAGGAAAACCGAAGGAACTAAAAGCATTCTTTCATTTAAACAACAACTACCCTTCTAGCAAGAAGATGGCAGGAAAGCCAAAAGGTCTTAAAAATACTTGATTTTAGTGGAAAAACAAACCTGAAGTATGCAACAAGGTTGGACTGCAGTTAAATGTATTTTCTGGAGGCTCTTAGGTGAAACGTGAATTGTTTAGCCATTGACTGTCACTACCCCAAACTTTCTATCATTAACTGTTTGAAATTCATTCCACATGTCTCAACAATAAAGATATGTTTAGCAATCCCCAGAACTGATGGTGGTTTATGATAGTAGTGAAAAACACCATCTGTGCCTCTCAGAAAAAGCAGGAGATATGGAGTTCTTACACACGACAGGCTCATCTTGTAACCAAATGATTTGAATTTGTCACACTTATAATTTACCCTTTGTACTGATGATTAATATGTACATCTGTGCGGGTTAAAATAGGACAGAGATAGCAGTGGAAAGTTTGAATTTCCGCTGCTCAAGGACACAAAGATCACATACTGTACGCTGATGAGTTTTTTAAAACTCCTCAGAGACACACAAAACAACTCTGGTGACAAGTCAGATTAGACAAAAAGATCTCAACTTGTCACTTTCCATATCTGAAGATATTTTTCTCTTACAACTTTGAATCGACCACCCGTAAACTTCACCATCCAAAACGTCTGGTATGTGATGTGTGTTCTCAAATCATATTTCTGAGATACCGGGGGCTTCAAGTGGGCAAACTGCTACATGCAATAGTAGTGTTGATGCAAACACTTCCGAAATGTGATGCATTTGAGTGTCATTCTAGACATCAACAAAATGCAATTATGCATGCCTGCGTTCAGTATTCATAGAAATACAAATGAAAAAAAAGAAAAGTGAATGAGTTTACAGCTCTGAGAAAGATTATGTATATGAACAAATGATTTTTACCATCAAGATTTGATTGCATTGTAAAATGTTATACATTTCCATTTCTAGAAATAAATAAAATAATATATAATAGAAATTATAATTTCATATAGATATGATTTAATATTGGTCATTTATTTGTCCACCCTGTAATAATAATAATAATAAATAATAAAATTAATTTAAAAAGTATAAATTAATACATTAACCTTAGTTTTCAAAAAAAAAAACATTTACAAAAGTAATTTTTAAAATGAAATATTACATAGTGGAATAATGCACACCAATAAATCATTCACAATAAGAACAAAAATGCATATTAAACAGGTTAAGCAGGTCAGTTTTGGTTCATGTCGACTTCAAACACTCATTACCATAATAATAAAGTGTTGTATAGAACTTAGATTTGCTGGAGCAGTTAAAAGTCAGTTCAGACTTTATGGAGTTAATTTGGTATAATGATACAGGGAACAACAGGCCTTTGGTCCTTTGTTGTGCTTTGAGGATGTTTAATTTATAAGGCCCCAAAACCACAAAGACCCACAGCTAGAACCATCTGGAATGTTCTACAGGAGACACTGTCTAAAAGACAAATACCAAAGCAACTCTAAACATCCCATACAGATTGAAAAACAACCTTGGGCATTATAAACAGGATGAACTGCAAGTTTAAACCCTGATCATTGATGTTATCTCACCGCAATAAACCTTAAAACTGCCTTTCATCACATAAAGATCGTTTTCAATCTTTGTGTTGTGCAAGTGCTGTTCCACATGTCAAAATGCAATTACGCATGCCTGCGGTCAGCTTTCCTAAAAATATGAATGAAAATGAAAGCAAGAGAGGGTGAGTTTACAGCTCTGAGTGCAGACTGTTCATTTCAGCTTATTCAGTTTGAAAATGACTCAAAGATGATTCATGATGATTCAGTTTTCAAGTGGAAAATTAGGTTAAAAAAAAAAGCAACTTTTACCAAATTATGTTAGCCTGTCATTTGCAGTTAGAAAATCCTTCGAAATGTGACTTTTTCTGAATTTTGTCAAATGCAGGAGGAGATGATGGCGGACTTATCCTCACAACTCAGTTCTAAGTCTGTGAAGCTGAAGGCGGGAACTTCGACTAATTGGTCTGTTTCTGCTTTGCCACCCGTTGTGATCGCTTTGAGTTCCCCAAGTCTGTTTATCGTTCACAGATTCTGCATAGCTGGTTTGTGTAAACATCTCAAATGGTTTTTAAATGTCATGCCAGTCATCGAGAAGATTTGGATGAATGTGGACGTTTTATGGGATGAATCATTCTGGTGATATATTTCTTTATGTCTTTGTGGTAAGATATTGGTTAAAACACTAAGGCTAAAAAAATCTAAACTCCCGCTGTTCAGTGTTCCTTTTAACGTGTTTAGTCTCCACAGAAGTGAAACCCAAAAAATCACAATTTATTTTCTTGACAACTGACAAACAAAATATTTCCTCTCCACTCGTTCTTTCATTCTCATTCTGTAACATTCACACGCTTACCATTGCTCCATCACTTTTTGCCATTAATGATAAAATGGTCTTTGTCCCAGTGAAGGGTGCACTCCATGTTTGTGGCGTCACTTGAAGCAACATCCGGCTCTAGAATAGAGAAAAACAGAGTGTAAGTGTAACAGAGTACTAGGTTCAGTGATGATAATCATTTTAGGAAAAAAAAAAAAGCAGTCAAGGAATTTTTACAATTCTTAAGTATTAAAAAAAACTGTTTGTCCACCAAATCAAAGTCATGTGGTGCAACAAAACAGGAGAAAACAAACAAAAAAAAAATTATTATATTATAGAAAAGATTCCAGAAAACCAGCCAGTCTAATTTGTCCCACTACAGTTTCATAAGGAATATTTTTATTATAACATAAAATTTCTAACATTGTGTTTTGCATTATTGTTTCGGCAAAGAAACGCACAAGTCTCTTATAATATCGTTTGTTTAATAAAATTCAAAATGTTTTTGAAAACTATCAATACAAAGTGCTCACTCAAATGTATTCAAGGTGTTAGGAAAATATTTGAATACTTTTTACTTCATGTTAAAACCAAAAATCTATATTTTTATTTATTTTAATTCACTTAATTATTTTAATATTAATTATATTTATTTTTAAGTGTTGTGTTGCTGTGGACAATAGGGAACCTTGAAGACAAAAAGATTGAGAACTTCTTCACTGGAGGATAATATCAGGAGGTTAACAACAGAGTGTAAAAACACAAACAGAGAGACTGGCTGTCAAGGTGGAAATGATAACCTAGTGTAGATATTTTGTATGACATCAGATATTTGTTTCACAAACATGAGCAAGCTATTACAGCTATTGTCTGTAGTATGACAGCTAAAACGACACACATGCACACACACTGGGAGAAATAATGGGGAAAATTGTCATACATCAATGCATCTGAAAAATCCAGAGGCATTACAGCACCATCTGTATATGTTGAGAAACTTGATGCCTTTTTAATCACTATTACACATGTGCTCACACAATCTATAGGCCTAGTCATCTTTTAGCTTTTGTTAAATAATTTTTGCAAAATTATTTAACAAAATAATTTTGTTTTTCCTCAATCTCATCGACCAGCTTTTTCTGTCCTTGTTTACTCATTGAACACAGATCTCATTATCAACCTAAATCAAGTGAGTATTAATGAATATGTGTCACATTAGAGAGGCTTGAGTTTGTCCAAGTTTTAAAACTGTGTCTGGAGACTACTATGTTCTGTTCCAATACGTTACGCTCTGTCCAGCTGTTTAATGAATCTCATGTAAACACCCCAAAGACACATGTCCACCAAATAATTGTTTCTACGAACCTGAAACCAGCCTAATTATTAAGGTTTTCTGATGACTGAATAGTCAATTAGTAAATTTTACCCATTACCTGTCATACAGAAGCAGGACCGTATGTCTCATCTTAGTAAGGGCTCCAGCCAGAGTCTCTTCTGTTCCTCAGTGCCAAACAGGTGCAGAACTTCCATATTGCCAGTGTCTGTTAGAGAGTTAAAGTCACCATGAAATCAAAATGAAGAATTCTTATATTTTTTTCTGGAATGTTGCAGTGTTTGTTATAAATGTTTTATCTGTGCACATCATTATTTTATTTTAATTCATGTACCCTCGTAATCATTAACGTCCTATATGCAATGGCGCGTAGGCAGGTCAATAATCTCTTCTCTCCAATGCTGACGTGTAAAACCTGACAAATCCTATTGCATATACGGATGTACAGTCATGGCCAAAAGTTTTGGAAGTGACATAAATTTTGTGTTTTGCAAAGTTTTCTGCTTAAGCTGTTGTGGTGTTCATTCACATTGTTTCTAGATTATTGTGTAGAGTGATCAGATGCATTTTAAATAATTGCTAAAATATTAATATTATATTAAATATGTAAGATTTTTTTGTTGTAAACATTAGAGTATTTATACAAAACACAAACTTCTGACATATAACTTACGAAAAATATACCAGAATTTTGCTAGACTTATAATAGAGCACATTCTCTGAAAAAAATTCATTTTCAGTAATTATAGCTGTAAATCTGCTTACAATTTATGTTATTTTTTATCATTCTGTAGTATAAAAACATAAGTGTACCTTAAGTACCTTAAAGCCATAATCTAAAAGCTCCATAAAAACAGTAACATTTCTGACTTGTGAAGAAACACCCACCCACCTGGGGCCTGGCAGTTAAAGACTTCGGGGGCGTAGAAGCAGCGTCCGGTCTCCTCTGCGATATGAGCATAATCCAGCTGAGAGAGGCCACTCTCAGCCGGAAGAAACAAATTCCACAGGCCTGCAGCTCGAGCCGTTGCCTGCTCACAGGGACTTCATTAATACATACAATGAACATATTCCTAACTCCAGTTCAATCGAATACATTATTGTCTGTTCAAGTTTTGAAATTTTGTTCACCAAGACTGATTTATTGAAAAATACAGTAAAAACTGTAATAATGTGAAATATTATCATTATTTAAAATAACTATTTTTTTTTATATTTAATTTATTTTAAAGGAGACATATTATGCCCCTTTTTACAATATGTAATATAAGTCTCTGGTGTCCCCAGAATGTGTCTGTGAAGTTTCATCTCAAAATACTCCACAGATAATTTATTATAACATTTTGAAAATGCCTATTTTGAGTGGAAGCAGAAACACGCTGTTTTTCGGGCCTGTTTCTTTAAATTCAAATGAGCTGCTGCTCCCCGCCCCCTTTTCCAGAATAGAGCTGCTCACCAAGGGAGCGAAATCAGACACTTGCAGAAAAATGCTTACCAAAACAAAGTTACTGGGTTAATCTTTTTCACGTTTCCTTGGTTGCTAGATGCACCGGGGTCCTGATTTTAGCACTTTAAACCTGGAAAAGTCAGTTCCCTTTCAAGGGAACTTCGAACTGCGTCCTCTAGGGGTCGCTATGGGGAACGC
>NW_015628756.1:115938-116562 GCF_001515625.1 Sinocyclocheilus rhinocerous | reverse complement strand
AGAACAGTTAGCATGTTTTGCTCAAACTTTCGCCATGGCATTAGAACTGGTACACCATTGTCGCTTGCGAAAACACAATGACGGCGCCGTGGTTGGAAACTTACATATTAAGGGGAGGTAATATTATAATAAGATTCATTTGCCACGTCACCAAGGGAGCGAAATGAAGCGTGCATTTCTGTGGTAAGAGCGATCTCTATTCATATCATTATGGCGAGCACTAGCAAAGCGTTTAGAGGATGTGTGCATCCGTGTCATCGTTATTTAACATCTGATGACACACACGATCTATGCGTTGTTTGTTTGGGCGAAGAGCACGCACGCGATGTCCTCGAGGGGGCCGTTTTCCAATGAAAAAGCTCCGCTCTAGTTTATCTCTAGAGGATCTCGGTGGATCTGGCCGATGAGTTTAAAGAGGGGTTTTCCCTCTCGCGATCGTCGGCTGTGGACGAGAGTGAGCCGCTGGAGGATGATGTTATTTCATTAACATCGTCTGAACCAGGGGCCAGTGCTCTGCTGATTTCAGCCCAGGAAGAGCAGGAAATGTCTGAGGAGGGCGAAGAAGCTGAGGCTGAGCCTTCCCAATCCTCCTGCCCTGCATATGATGAGCTTTTGAAAGTTATG
>NW_015628756.1:100395-115420 GCF_001515625.1 Sinocyclocheilus rhinocerous | reverse complement strand
CGTCAGCACTTTTGTCCAGATCAGAGTGATACTTCAGTATCTACTCATTTCCTTCAGGGGTTTTACATCTGCCCTTATCTCCCCCTTCCTAATTCCCCTGTAACCACCATCTCTCCACCTGACCGAGGTTAGGTGGGACCTTCCTGAATTACAGTCTCCTATGCTGGACCTATGATGTTTGGCTGGTTCTATGGATTCATAGTGACCACCTTACTGATGGTACGAACCAGAGGCTTCTTCGGTCGCTTCCTGAATGGGGCTCCGGCGCGGGAACCATGGTGGGTGAGTACGATCCATTTTGTATATGTGTGTGTATTTAATGTGCTGGTGGTTGTGTGTCCATCTGCTAGCTTTCTTTGCAGTGTTTTTCCAGGACCTGTGTGTTTCTGTCCTTTTTCTAAATCCATACTATGGTAAGTGCACACGTTAAGCTTTGCGCATTTTCTAAAATCCACATAGTGGTAAGTGTGCACGGTGTATGGTAAGGGTTATGCATTATTAACCTCGTTCCTCGTCTCGTTCCCTACTCAGGGAACCATGGTTACATACGTAACCTGAGACGATTTTCATGATATGTCATCTTTAATATTTTTGTGAAAACCATAACTTTTTTCAGGATTCTTTGATAAATATTGCATTCAAAAGAACAGCATTTATTTGAAATAGCAATATCAATCACTTTTGATTAACTTACGGCATCCTTGATGAAAAACTACTAATTCATTTATTTAATTATTTTAAATCTTACTAATATGAAGCATGATTGCATGTATCATCACCTTCAACTCATCTACCACAGCAGGTGTGTGCCATCTCTCAGGTATGTCTTTGTTCTTGGCATAGTACTCCTTTACTTCCTAAAAACAGAGATAATTGGGGGGGGGTGGTATTTACAATTGTATATATTTATCTTTCTGTACTCATGCGGTATTAATGTGAGGAATTTCCACAGAGATGACGGCAGTGCTGACCTGTTGGGCAGGAAGTACATGCTTTTTCATTAACTCTTTCACATGCTGAAGGACAGCCTGACCTTTGGGTGACAGCGTGAACAGCTCATCAGAGATCGGCATAGCAAACGTGGAGCTGCAGATAAAAAAAATACATCCTTTATAAAATATTATCAACATTTATAGTTACATATCTTCACAATTTTAAACCACATACCCTGACAATAAAAATACAAACAATAATTATACACCCTGCTTACATGAAAACACCTTTACTTACATATTCTGATTCAAAGGAAACAACCTCAAAAATACAACCAAAACACAGAATGCTCAATAAACAAAACTTGCTGTTGAACTGAAATAATGAAATATATCCTTAAAATGTATTTTTGGACATTGAAAACCTGAAGATAATCATTAACAAATAAACTGTCATGCAGGTAACTACTCTAATGTGCATGTGGAGTTGAGATTGTGATCTTGTACCTGAGGGTGATCTGTAAACCCAGCTCAGCTAAGGGCTCCACACTCTCTTCAAACTCAGCTGCACTAGAAGAACTGGCATTGCCCAACAAATGCCTTGTATAGATCCCCTAAAATGGGGAAAGAAAAATAACAAAGAGCCCTGTCACTTTCCATGTGTGTATAGATGTGTGTTTCAAATGACAAAATGAACACAAGGTTTACCAATCATTTGCTACCTTGGCATTCTGGGAGTAAAATTATCAACCTTCAATAAATATGTTTATTAAAATACACTTCTCTCATTTTGTTACATGGTTCAGGGCTACTTGATTCTGACTGCACAATTATCCCGACAAATATTTTTGTATAATGCCTGTTAACAAGTATAATTACCTGATGTGCCAACTAATCAATTTCCTACATACACTAGCCAACTGTTCAAACGTTTTGGTTTGGTAAGATTTATTTAATGTTTTTGCAAGAAGTCTTTTAATAAAATTAAAATTTTAAATAACTGTATATTATTTGAACATATTTTTAAATTAAATGTATTCCTGTGATAGCAAATATAAATGTCTTTACTGTCACTCATGATCAATTTAAAGGTGCTGTATGTAGGATTGACACCGAGTGGTTGAACTAGGTATTGCAGTCCAAATTCAAAATATTGGAGAGGGTTTTTTTCACCCGGCCCCTCCTCCTCAGACTTGACGCACACGCAGGTTGCCAGATTGACATCACCAACAGGAACGAGTGCACTTGACGATGAATGAAATGAAATACGCTGTATTTTCTGCCAACCGGCAACCTGGGGTGCCGAAATACAATTGGGTAAACTGGCAGTGGGCGGGTTTCACAAACCAAAACAGAGACTGACATACCGGCACATTTTCAAAGGAGAATAACTGACTGTAGCATTGTTTTTCAGATAAACAAGTATGTTAATTTAGCAAACATATTATGGTATTTTTATGCTTTAGTAGAGTCAAAAACTTACATACAGCACCTTTAATACATCCTTACTGAATAAAAGCAATAGTTAAAAAAAAAAAATCTTCCTGACCCCAAACTTTTGAACTATATATAGCTGTGCTTAGTTTCATGTCTCCCATAGTCCTCAACTCTCTTTTTCTCAAATAATGAATACTTCAACTCACAATGATATTTAACGGCAATTCATTTCATAATTTTGTAACAGTTATCCTGTTAGATGGATTACATTTTTCATCCTGTCCTCTAGAGGGCAACAAAGAGAGAAATGGTTTTAAGATTTCCTGGAGCATAGAGGAAGGAGAGGGGGGAAAAGCATGATCTGTGGCCGAAATCACTCACTCGTTCACTCATTCACTAATCCCTATATAGTGTATGGCAGTTGAGTGGACTATATCAGAAAAGAGTGAACGAAATTAAGTGAACTGATTCGGATGGTGACGTATAGACTGCCCGTGAGACTTGGAGCTGTTGCAAAAACATCGTCACATATGTACATTTATATTACATGTAAATAATATTAATAGTAATAACACTCAAAATTACTTTATTGTAATTATGCATACCTCCGCGTCAGCTTTGTGGTTTCATAGATGGTAGATTATTAATTTGTTTTGTAATGCTTTTATGTTCATAATATAAAGGTCTTCCGGAAGCAGAAAAGGAAAAAAGCATCAGGCCCAGATTGTGTCACACCAGCCTGTCTGAAATCCTGTGCTGACCAGCTGGCCCCCATCTTCACACAGATCTTCAACAGATCACTGGAGCTGTGCGAAGTCTCTTCATGCTTCAAACGCTCCACCATCATCTCCATCCCAAAGAAATGCAAAATTACAGGACTAAATGACTACAGGCCTGTGGCTCTACCGTCTGTCGTCATGAAGTCATTTGAAAAACTGGTGCTGGCCCACCTGAAGGACATTACTGGACCCTTGCTGGATCCTCTTCAGTTTGCCTACAGAGCAAACAGGTCTGTGGACGATGCAGTCAACATGGGACTGCACTATGTTCTGCAACATCTAGACAGACCAGGGACTTATGTGAGGATCCTGTTCGTGGACTTCAGCTCAGCGGCCAGACACAGGAACAGTTTCTTCCCTCAGGCAATCCATCTCATGAACACTTGACAATAACTGTGGAACACACAACACTATTTATACACTCATACACTTATTTATCTAACACACACACTTAGTCTACACCTCAAATTTGCACATAATATACCTGTACATACAAAACTGTCTTATTGTAATATACCTGCACATACAATTGTCAATTTATATATTTTTATTTCTTATTTACTTGTTCTATTTTTTTATTCGTCTTTTATTATCTGTGTTTTTGTACTGTCGCTGTCATTCTGTTGCACTGCGGAAGCTTCTGTCATGAAAACAAATTCCTCGTATGTGAAAACATACCTGGCAATAAAGCTCATTCTGATAATCATACTATTAAAATACTGAGAACAAAAATAAACACACATTAACACATGTTCATAATTTTATGTATTTAGTATCTTGAAACTCTCCCAAGCAGCTCAGATAAGATAATGGTCGTAGAGCGCCCTCAGGCGACCGTTAATTTTCCATCAGAATGAATACGCTACTTACAGGTGATTAATGAACATTTTTTAATTATCCACCCAATTATCATCATTTTTTTAAGTTAACAACGATGCCACCTCAGTAAATTAGTAAAATATTAAATTGAGTTATTGCCTACATAATATATTTTAATATAAATAATGTATGAAATAAACGTTAAAGCAGAAATAAGAAAGACGTAAACTCCATCTCTCATTCAAACTCGCTCGCTCCCGCTCTCTCTTCCAGCTCGTCGCTACTCCGCATTGGATTGTGAGACATAGTGCTTCAGCGAGTGTACATCGGTTGTACACTCGAAATCAGAATGCATTGTGGGTAAAAAGTAGTGAATGAATGTAGGGAATGAAGTAGTTCACTCAGAATTCGGACAGCACTACAAAATGGCTGACACCAGATATAGTGCACTATATAGTCGATAGGGAGTGGTTTCGGACACAGCTATGGTGATGGAGTTGGCTGATTGTGGGGTGAACATGCACTCAACAAAATTTTTCGGCCTAAATTTAAATTTTATGTATTTCAATTACATACAAATTTTCCATCCATTTAGATTAATGTTTTAGATGAATGTTTGCTTTTTGTTGTGACTTTTTAGTAGCTTGTTTTGTGATGTTCAGAGTTTTATCTGATTTTTTTGTTGACTGTTTGACCATTGCTGTGAATCATACGCTGATTTTTGTATCTATAATGAAGCCATAGACAAAAACTTTCTGTGCACAAAGTGTTTTTAAAATCATTCACATTATTTAATTGATATAACACTACCTCATGATATAGAATTACAGAGATACTAGTATGAATAAAACTAAATTAATAGCAGAACAAACATATAAATAAACTTTTCTGCTACATGACTATGTACATGGTTACATGTACATGTCATCATCAAACCACAATTTTTTTTTTTGGCTTTTCTGACTGTATTAAACATGTTTCAATTTTACAAACACACCGTCTCAGGAGCCAGAGAAAGAAAAAAAAACTCATGTGAAAACATTAAGGGTCAAGAGCCCAACAAAAGGAAACACTGATCTCATTGATGGTGATTTCAAACAAAACAATAAAACATCAACATCTAAACCTCTGTTAATTCTCAATAAGATCTTCTCTAGTCATCTGACAGAAATAAAGTCAGTCTGGTTAGTAATGAGTGAAGCTGCTGCTGCTGTTAGTGGAGGTGTTTAATTCTCCTCTGCTGAGATCTCGAGAGATTTAATGTCTTTTATATCAGTTGATTTAATCATCGGCTGTGGCTGAAGTCAGTTGTAGTTCTTGTGTTTCTCTTTCGTTTGGTGATTCTGCTTGTTAACAGCAGGTGTTCATAATAGGGTATAAGTCGAACGTCACCTGAGCAAACCCGGAAAACAGGTCTCATCGCTTCCACTTGTCAGAGAATGTGCTAACAGCCGTAATAAATAATAGCGATATCTATGGACTTTTAAGATAATCAGTTAAACTAGCTAGCTGTTTTTATTGTTGACGTTTTATTCAAAAAAAATTTACATAAATGTTAGTGAAAAGAATGAAAATAAAAAAAACTTTTAGATATCATTCCACATATGTGATGAACATTGGTTATGATAATCTTTGGTATCTACTTTGAAGGCATCTTGAGTAAAACTGCTTCATATTTAATGAAGCATATGCAAAACGCTTGAACCGGAAGCGGCGAGACCAGGTTAACAGAATATGGAAGTCTGTTGCGCATAAACCCTATTAATGGTCAATCATCACATAATTATCTTCTTAGCTCCAACACTGCTTTAATGCTACTTTAACACTCTGTAGTGTGGAAACACATGAACACTGCGCAGTGTTTATTTAACACTGGGAACTATTACATAAATCGTACCCATTTCATTCCCGTATGACTGACACATATGAATCACATTGTGTTTATTAATTTATGTTAAAACTATGTAATCTAAATGGATGGAAAATTTGTATGCAGTTGAAATACATAAAATTTTTATTTAGGCCGAAACATTTTTTTGAGTGTGCCTGGAATCATATGGTGCTTGGGAAGTTAAGTGAATTTTACATTTAAGTGCTTTACTGATATTCAAATGCACATTTTGATGTACCCAAAATGTTAATCTAGTGTTTGAAAGTTTGCAGAGAAGCTCACAGAGGACTCTGTTATGGGGCTTTAAAGGAAAAAGAAGAAGTGTGTTGATACCCACTTCTTATCTGTGTTGGAATATGCCAGTGGGAATCTAGGATTTAGGATTGCATATCTTCATTGCACATTGGGACATTGTCAAGACTGGGACTTTTACAACACTCAGATAAAAGACTTGCCTCTATATGCTTTTCTCCTACTGCATTCTGAATTGTGTGGTACACCTTCCATATCTCATTTTGCTTGTTTCTGTTTATTTGTGTTGCATCTCTTACATTATCTTAGGTACTCCATTCCAATAAGCCAGCCGTATTATATGTGGTAACACTTTGTTATTTTGGGTTTGAGTTTGATTAATTGTTAATTTGTTTGTTTTAAGTATTGAGCTTTGTTATTAACAATACTGCATTGGGTTTCATCAAGGTGCGAACTGTTACTGTGTTATTATTCAGTGATTCAATATATACTAATTGTTTCCATATCCTTATTGGGACTCTTACAGTTATTT
Source organism: Sinocyclocheilus rhinocerous (assembly GCF_001515625.1). Taxonomy (NCBI): domain Eukaryota; kingdom Metazoa; phylum Chordata; class Actinopteri; order Cypriniformes; family Cyprinidae; genus Sinocyclocheilus; species Sinocyclocheilus rhinocerous. Next base: position 108,778 of record NW_015628756.1, on the reverse strand, counting down.
TGAACATGATCTATTGGCAAAAGTGAATATCCCTTTTTATGTAGCTTATTGTCTAAAAAACTAAGACGAGACAATTACAATTTGATAAGAAGTCATGTAATAATCTTGGATAAATATGGCTATAATAGCTTTTAACTGTCATATTGTGAAATAAAAAAACTTCCCCTTTGCAGCAGGTGAATTTACCTCCTTTATATCAGTGAATGTCTTTATCTAATTGGCACAATTTAACTTTGTTTGAATCACAATGGCTTGACATGGCCTGCATTAACTTTGCATTAACTCAATACCTGTGCAATTGCAGCCATTTTGAAAATAGCCATGGCAATGAAGAAGTTTTGCTGGGGAAGAGAGTTTGGGATGCCTCGACAATGGCAGTAAATGGAGATCAGGTCATCTGGAGAGGGAATTCCTGTTCAAAAGCAATGTATGGATTAATACATAAAATATAGAAAGATAATAAAAGGACATATAAAGTCAAGGACAAATTAAGATAATGTCAGTACTGGCAAAAATGACATAATATCCTTAACTCTACAGAAATATAAATAAAATTTAAAAACATACAAAAAAAATAAAATAAATAGATGCCCCACCTTTCACTCCTGTGACTCCACCCATTGTGCTGATGACTTTGTAGTGACTGGGCCAATAGTGTGGCATGAGAAAGTAGGCCAAGTCTGCCATCGGATGTCTGGTATAGTGGACAATTCCCAGTCCAGTACAGCCAATACATGAGCCTGCATAGAGACAATAAAGCTTGTTTAAATTTAACATTTCTTCTTAAATACAAAAAAGTATGAATTATTTTATGGGAGGGACTGAGGTTTTGGTTTGACTGACAGAAACACATTGGTATATCAATTACCAATCACTTCCACACAATTATGTGGGAAAGTAGAGTTTTAATAGGCTTATTAAGAACATTCTGCTCAAAGATGTTACATTATAATTGGAGGTTAATTAAAGACTTGCTCTGCCAGTTGGTTTTGATTCACTTGATCTTTACAATTCTCTTTGTAATAAATCATTTACCGACGGAAGCTGTTAAAGTCTTAAGTCTCTGATTAAATCCACAAAGGTAACACCACTATAATAGTATGGGATCATAATCCCGCCAAATGTATTGCAGTCACAGATAAAAAAATAACAAGCGTTAAACCAAAATTTAAAAACGCAAGTAAAATTATATTGCACAAAATTAAAAAATGAAAGCAAAGTTTTCAGAATAGCAAACAATGGTCACAGATCAAAAAAATAATGTGTAAATCAAAAATTTAATAACGCATTTAAAATAAATAATAAGCACGAATCAAAACTTTAAACACATTTAAAATCATATTGCACAAAACTGAAATATTAATGCAAAATTATCCGAATTGCACACAAAATCATGTTTTCCTTGGTTATATTTCTCTGTTTTTTGTGCTCTCTCTTGCGGTTATAGTTTGATGTAAATCAGGGAGGGCTAAAACATCATCATTGGCCCACTAGTTCTAGATTGACAGCTCCTCCTCTAGCCAATCAGTCGAAGAGGGGCGGTGACTGTCACTCCAACGTGCCTCATTTCTGCCGATGCTCAGTGTTCTGTTCACTTGTTCAGGTGAAAATGGACAATGGGAAATGTGAAAATGGGACTTTTAGCTGTCTTGTTCAGTATGCCCAAAGACTCTACTTCCCAAAAGGCATGCAACTGTTCTGAAATCTGTACATCTTCTTCTAAACAGATTTGGTCCGCAGCCATATCACCCTGTAGTCCAAGACTGGTTGCCCACTGAACCTAAGCAGGGAGACCTCCAGGGAAAACTAGTTTGCTTCTGGAAGAGGTGTTAGTGAGACCAGCAGGGGGTGCTAACCCTGTGGTCTGTGTTGGTCCTTATGCACCAGTATAGTGATGGGGACACTATACTGTAAAAAGCACCGTCTTTCGGATGAGACGTTAAACGGAGGTCCAGACTCTTGTGGTCACTAAAAAAATCTGATGGCACTTCTCGTAACGAGTAGGAGTGTATCCACGGTGTCCTGGCCAAATTTCCTCCACTGGCCCTTGTCAATCATGGCCTCCTAATAATCCCCATCCACTGAATTGGCTCTATCTCTCTCTCTCCTCTCCACCTGTAGCTGGTGCGTGGTGAGCGCACTGGTGCCGTTGTACTGTGGCTGCTGTCGCATCATTCAGGTGGATGCTGCACACTGGTGGTGGTTGAGGAGAGACCCCCTCATATGATTGTAAAGCGCTTTGGGTGTACAGCAATACACAATAAAGCGCTATACAAATGCCTCATTCATTCATTCATTTGCATACATGTTGTGACTGTTACACTAAACATAGGAACTGATCCTTGTACAGCCCATCCGAAAATACTTTCCAGGGCTACAAGAGATTTCGTTAATCTCTCGACTCTACCTGATACCACCAGTAATAGTCTGCTCCTATTAACACTGAAAGCTCAAAATCATTAGTGTGCTCAGAGGAAAAATCTGTGAATTGTAGACACTTAGCTTCAAGCTTCTTTTTCACATGTTCTCCAGGAACTTTCATAACAGCAGTACAGACTTGAGGAGTTCCAAATTGGTGCAATTTCTGTTCTTTGAGTTGTATTCCATACACGTTCAAGTGTAAACTTCACGATATTGCATTCTGTAATAACAGGACACTCAGCTCCAAAACTGTGAAGATCCAGCTTCTCTTTCTATTTAGCACTGGTAATTCTAGTGTTTTCACTAGACTCTTGTTGCCTCCATCCAACAAGGAATACTAATTTTCTAATTTTCTAGTACAAATTTTCTGCCTGCCAGACCCTCTATGCACCATTTAACTGTTTGAAGCAGCACAGCCGTTTGCCCGTCAGCCTTTGGTTTCACAGTGCTTGACACCGATGACACGAAAGCTTCAGAGCTAGTGTTACTATCTTCCACACAGTCATTGACAGATGATGCTTACGTCCACACTTAACGCAGGAAATTCTCTTTACCCTACAGAACTTTGCTATATGTTTAGGTTCCAAACAAGCAAAACATTTTGCCAATTTTTTCAGCTTGTCTTTTCGAGCAAACACTGAATATTCAGAGCAATTTTCAGGATTATGATTCAGATTCTCACAATATACAAAAGCCTTGGGAGCATGACTAGCAGTGTGCAGCTGCAGAAGACATTGCTATTTTTTTTTAGCCTTGGTTAATGAGTCATTTCAGGTGGTGAAAGATCTATTGTTTAACGGTCTGTCCTTTTTTGAGCTTTCTGATCTAGTAAGCTGCAGTGCTTTTTCTCTGTTTTGTACTTCCTTTTGTAGAAATTGAATAAACTTTCCACTTTCCACTTACCGTCAGAGTCCAAATGGTGAGTACAGGATAAATCAATGTCCTCTTGCAACAACTTGAATAACACTGGACACAAAACACTGCCATACGTTTCACATGGAACACCCAGAGATTCCAAACTCATGTAAACTTCTCAGCAGTGTTAATTTTGACAGACATTTTTTATTTAGTCTTAGTCTTTATCTTGAGACGAAAATGCTTAATAGTCTTTGTCACATTTTATATAGTATTAAAAATTAAATAGTCATTCATAGTTTTAGTCGACGAAAAGTCAATGCATTTTTGTAAACTTTTAGTCATTACTTTTAGTCAATAATTTAGTCAAACTGCAGTTACCAACATTTATTTTGGTAGCTATTTTATAGTTGTTAATATATAATATATATATAATATATATAATTTATAATTTTTGAAAAAGAAGCAGAATAAGACAATAAGACAAATACGAAAGAGATACAAATTAAACTCATTTTTTAGATACAGTAGGCTTACTTATATTTATTTAACATCTTTTGTTGTTTAACATTAATGGCACGGATAGGTACTTAATTAGAAAGGCATGCATGTAATACTGACACACATTCAGTTTTCACCAGGGGCGTAGGCAGCAGACGGGCCTGACGGGCACAGGCCCGCCCACTCTGATGAAAGTCCCCCCCCCAAGTTTATTATACAAATATAATATTTGTTAAATAATTATGAGAAAGAGAGAGAGAAAGAAAAGGCAGGAATTGAAAACAAAGAGCAAGGTGCAGGCGGGAATCTGTCAGTGGGGACGTCTCCTCCGCTGACTGACTGAGTGGATTAGAGGTTGGAGGCAGACAGCTCTTCTAAAGCTCCACAAACAACCCACAGGCAGTGCTAGAACTTGTGTGTGCTCAGGTAAGCTCAATTTACCGGGAAGGAGGAGAAGAATCAGAGGGGGAAATGAAAGGGAGGGGTTAAGGTGGCTGCACAGAACAATTAAGTGAACAAACATGCCAAAAAATGGCCCGTGGGCCTCTATGTCCATCTACAAAACAAAAACCAGACAAAGTATCTTTATCCACACAGTCTCCGTAGCTTGACCAATGGTGAGGGGAATCTTTACAGACAAAGGTGAGAGAGTTGTCTGAAGCACAAGGAACCACTCTCAGTTAATCTCAATTCAGCAACCTGGCAGGTCTCACAATTATGGCCACTTTTGTCTCCAATTCCATGGCTTAATACCATTCTTTTTAAGCTTAGCAGCTCCCATTATTCAAACAAATGCAAAAATGTGGTAAAGAATGCTGTACCTGATAGAGAGAGAGAGAGAGTATTATTTCTCAAAAATTACCAAGACTTTGTTGTCTACCTCAAATACATTAAATAAGCCACTAGACTATTTGTGAGGCCAGACAAACATTTCACAAAACTTCACTGAGGATTTCATGAGGTGCCTTCAGGTAACTGTGCTATTTTCTGAGACTATTTGGCAAAATGACAAGTAATATTCATCTGTTCATTGTTGAGCAGTGTTCAGTCTGAAACTGCATTGAACAACCCAGATGGAAATGAAAAAGGCAGAATAGTGCTTTCCAACTTTTCAAGCCAAATACTTTTGATCAAAACAGAACCACCTAGTCACAACAATGTTCTCTCTATTCACACTGAGGGCTGTAAACATTTCTGTAGCTAAAATAAATCACAGCGCTACAAGACATCAGTCCTTTGACAGATCTGTGCAAGGACTCTGCAATTCATCACACCAGCAAGCAGCTAAAATATAAACATTACAATGAAAACATTTAGAAAAGAATTGCATATGTTAACATGGAAATCTTGCGACCCAATTCAAACACATTTATGTTTAAAATCCTCCCAACTGTCTAAAAGTGCTCAAAGCATTTCAGAGTCTTAAACTTGCCCTCAGAAAACCAGATCTTAATTTGAAGGCAGGGGCGTAGGCAGCGGACGGGCCTGCAGGGCACAGGCCCGCCCACTCTGATGAAAGTCCCCCCCCCAAGTTTATTATACAAATATAATATTTGTTAAATAATTATTGTTTCATCTATTTTAACACAATTAGAGAACTATTATTACATCTCAAATAACTAAAATAAATCAAATGTGTTTTTGCATAATTCTTGATGAGTTTGATTGACAGCAGTGTTAGCCAAGTGTTATCCAGACTGTTTCAGGCATGTCGCACATGTAAATTCATGTTCACCCATTCAGTTGGACTGTAATTTGCAGCTGTGTTAGAAAATGTTAGAAAAACAGCAGCATAATTTTGTAAAAAAAGACTTTTAAAAACTAGCACTGACGAGGGATAGAGCCCGTCCATCAGTCCGCAAGTAACGGTAAGACTTTCAGTTCCACGCGCGAACCGGTTCATTGTCATTTGAGCTCAGTCAGTGTTCAAAGTCGTTTGGTATGCGGTGTCTAAAGAATTTAAGACCAGCTGTTGCCAGTCGTCCTCACAAAGATTAGCATATTTTTTAATTTATTTTATGTATTTATAAAAATTTATAAATATTTATATAAATCAAGCACCGACTTTTTTTAAAAAGAAAAAAAAAAAACCTGTTTAACACGAAATACAATTCTTCTCAGTCTCTTTATTTATTTTACTTGTTTTCCACTAGCCTATGTTCAGGCCACAAGAGAAATATTAAAGGAGTACATTAAAACATTTAGCTACCATTATCAGCATATGAAGTAGATTCCGTCTCTCGTCGTCTCTGGAAGAATATGCGCCGTTAATGCAGCGTCAGATGCAAAAAGCGCCATCAGTTTTTACTTTCACTTTCTAGTGAATCGACTGAGATTAAGAGGTTCACCGCATAACTCTTGCACAAAGTTTGCACGTTGCTTGTGTGATATTCATCGCACCAAAAGATAAACTGCAGTGCTTTACAACTATAGAACAGGAAGAGCTAAAGTCACCCAGGATGCCTCCCCCCAGTCCGCTGATACCGCTGCCCATCATCGAGGTGCCCTTCGAGCGCATCGGGATGGACCTTGTGGGGCCGTTGCCTAAGTCTGCCCGGGGACATGAACACATCCTGGTGATCGTCGATTATGCCACCCGGTACCCTGAGGCAGTGCCCCTCTGAAAAGCCACCGCCAAAGCCATTGCCCAGGAACTCTTCCTGCTCTCCAGCCGAGTCGGCATCCCAGCAGAGATCCTGACCGACCAGGGGACCCCCTTTATGTCCCGGCTGATGACTGACCTCTGCCGGCTGTTGCGGGTGAAGCAGTTGAGGGCCACGGTCTACCATCCCCAGACCGACGGACTGGTCGAACGCTTCAATCAAACGCTCAAGCAGATGTTGAGACGGGTGGTCGCGGAGGATAAACGCGACTGGGACCTGATGCTCCCCTATGTCCTTTTCGGGATCCGCGAAGTTCCGCAGGCCTCAACTGGCTTCACCCCCTTCGAGCTCCTCTTTGGCCGGCAACCCCGCGGCCTCCTGGATGTGGCGAAGCCCTGCCATCTAGGAGATTCCTCCATGAGACTGAGCACTAACTCGCCCTCTCATTTTCCGCACAGAAAGCAGCGTGTGACCGACCAGCCCCACAGGAGCACTGCACGTACCCTCTGCACTGGGAAGACGGAAGAGAGCACTCACGGCACCGGAGCACCTACCTGGACCTTTCTCACTAGCACCCATCACCCCAATAAATCCACCCTCCGGGGTATTGATTGAGATTACTTGTCGTGTGATTCTTCAGGTGGGGGGAGTGAATAACCAGCGCTCTCTTCCACCCTCAATACCACGATATAGGTGAGACCCTTGAGCAAGGCACCGAACCCCCAACTGCTCCCTGGGTGCCGCAGCAATATGGCTGCCCACTGCTCTGGTTGTGTGTTCACGTTGTGTGTTTACTACTGTGTGTGTGCACTTGGATGGGATAAATGCAGAGCACTGGACATTGCTCTGTCCAACATTGGTCTGTCATGCTGCAGAGTGGTTTGTGAATGTAGCTCCGCTTTTCTGTTGAATCTCTATCTTACTATCACTCTCTGTTGTTTAAAGTGATAAAATATAACTTAATTCCCACCCTATTTCTGATATTATATATCAAACTAATCTGATTAATTTGATCATTCGCGTTTATTCTAAAACTGTGAGTGCAGCATGCGTGCAGCACGTTAGCATTCATTTAGTTGGTTAGCTTGTCATTCGCGTTTCCATTCTGTTCCATTCTGTTTTTCACGAGTTCATCAAACAACAGTGGTAAGTCATAATCATTCAAATAATGCAGGGAAATAGTTAGGCTGACAGAGAAGGTTTCAGAATTAGAGACACGCATCCAAACTTTAATTGAGGATAGTAAGAATGTGAGGGCTCTAGATACGGCTTTGGATGTGACTATCTCAGGGAGTAATGTACATTGTTCGGTTCCGGTTACAGAGCCTCCGCAGCAGGGCGACTGGGTGACTGTGAGGTGGCATAGTCGCAGGTCAAAACACCGCACTTTCGTTCCGATCAAAACATCAAACTAGGGATGTTCATTTCGGTTATTTTTTCTAACCGACGCTTGTTAACCGATTATTAACCGTTAACCAACAAGATTATTTTAAATTAGAATTGAATTAAATTAGAAAAGATAAGTGTCTGTGACCCGTTAAAAATACTAACATTTGTTTCCCGGGGATTAATTTTACATGCGCAAAAAGCAGCAAACAACAGAAAATGAGGATTTACATGCATCACATCACGCACTTGCAGCGCTTCTGCGAGTGGAGAAAAACATATTAAAGCTAGGCTATATATATAACCAATAAATAGGCCTATACGAGAATTTGTACTTCAATAATAAATTAAGAAAAAATGAAAGAAAAACTGTAACAAGTAGCCTAGTATGCAGAGTTCCAGTTCATTTTTGTGCTGCGCGAAAAGAAACCGGCAGAAAGCGGCATCCTATTTTTCTTTAGGCTTATTTTACAAAAGCACAAAGATTAGTTTTTATTGTGAATGTACACAAATAAAGGCAAACCTTTTACAATTCCGATTATCTTTAGGACTAAAAGGAGTAGTTGTTTCCACTGTTAGAGGAAAAAATTCAAGTGATTGCGCCGGCGCCGCATGCG
>NW_015628756.1:96292-100379 GCF_001515625.1 Sinocyclocheilus rhinocerous | reverse complement strand
TTGCTACCTTGACAATGCAGCCTGTTCATTATCATAATAAAATACAGTCAGTCAAACATATGGGAAAAAACACACTGCTCAGTTTAAATATGTAGTAAAATATGTGCCATGTTATGCAAAACATTTTGTTTCACGTGGATATTGGAGCGCGAGTGAAGTAGGCTACATAATAAATAATAATTTGCCATTCAAATACATCGCGAATATGGAAACATTTGATTTTGTGTCGAATGAGAGACCCAACGTTGGTTTCAGTTTCGTTTTAGCCTAAATTAATTCGTTTTGGCTTGTCGTTTATATTGCTGTAGCTTCTTATATTTTAAATTCTTGTTATTTTCTAAATACTGTTAATTGAACCTAAAAAAAAAAAAAAAAATGACTCTTTAAACCGTTTAACTGATTGTATTAATCGGACAAAATTCTATACGGTCGGTTAACAACCGTTAACTGACCGTATAGAATTTTGTCCGATTAATACAATAATAACCGGATAAAATGAACATCCCTACATCAAACAGGTTCTCCCCACTCAGTGATTTGGAAAGGGACCCACTGAGAAACCTGAACACCTAGATATCACACTGTAGAGACTGTGTCTGTTCCCCGAACTAGAAAATACAAAAAACGTCCAATACAATTTAAGAGTAACAATTTAATTGATGTTCAACAAATAAGCAAACTGATTAGGATAAACAAATGATAAAGCTTGGCTTATCCTGTGATGTTTGTACTGGCTACTGTATACAGGCCACCAGGGCAACACACAGACTTTATTAAAGAATTTGCTGATTTTATATCTGAGTTAGTACTGGCTGCAGATAAAGTTTTAATTGTTGGTGATTTTAATATCCATGTTGATTATGAAAAAGATGCATTGGGATTAGCATTCATAGACATTCTGAACTCTATTGGGGTTAGACAACACGTCTCAGGACCTACTCATTGTCGAAATCATACTCTAGATTTAATACTGTCACATGGAATTGATGTTGATGGTGTTGAAATTATGCAGCCAAGCGATGATATCTCAGATCATTATTTAGTCTTGTGCAAACTTCATATAGCTAAAACTGTAAATTCTAATCCTTGTTACAAGTATGGTAGAACCATCACTTCTACCACAAAAGACTGCTTTGTAAGTAATCTTCCTGATTTATCCCAATTCCTTAGCATTTCCAAAACCTCAGAACAACTTGATGATGTAACAGAAACTATGGACTCTCTCTTTTCTAGCATTTTAAATACAGTTGCTCCTTTACGCTTAAGGAAGATTAAGGAAAACAGTCTGACACCGTGGTATAATGAGCACACTCGCACCCTAAAGAGAGCAGCCCGGAAAATGGAGCGCAGCTGGAGGAAAACAAAACTAGAGGTATTTCGTATTGCTTGGCGGGAAAGTAACCTATCCTACAGAAAAGCATTAAAAACTGCTAGATCTGATTACTTTTCTTCTCTTTTAGAAGAAAACAAACATAACCCCAAGTATTTATTCAATACAGTGGCTAAACTAACGAAAAATAAAGCATCAACAGGTGTTGACATTTCCCAACAGCACAGCAGTAATGACTTTATGAACTACTTTACTTCTAAGATCGATACTATTAGAGATAAAATTGTAACCATGCAGCCGTCAGCTATAGTATCGCATCAGATAGCTTGCTATAGATCGCCTGAGGAACAATTCCACTCATTCTCTACTATAGGAGAGGAAGAATTGTATAAACTTGTTAAATCATCTAAACCAACAACATGTATGTTAGACCCTATTCCATCTAAGCTCCTAAAAGAGGTGCTTCCAGAAGTCATAGATCCTCTTCTGACTATTATTAGTTTGTCATTGTCATTAGGATATGTCCCCAAAACCTTCAAAGTGGCTGTTATTAAGCCTCTCATCAAAAAACCTCCACTTGACTTAATTACAGACTGATCTCAAATCTCACTTTTCTGGTCCAATATAGTAGAAAAGGTAGTATCCTCACAATTATATTCCTTCTTAGAGAAAAATGGTATCTGTGAAGATTTCCAGTCAGGATTTAGACCGTATCATAGTACTGAGACTGCTCTCATTAGAGTTACAAATGACCTGCTCTTATCATCTGATCGTGGTTGTATCTCTCTAATAGTGCTACTGGATCTTAGCGCTGCGTTCGACACGATTGACCACAACATTCTTTTGCATAGACTAGAAAACTTTGTTGGCATTAATGGAAGTGCATTAGCATGGTTCACATTGTACTTATCTGACCGCCATCAATTCGTAGCAGTGAATGAAGACGTATCATATCAAGCACAAGTGCAGTATGGAGTACCTCAAGGCTCATTACTAGGGCCATTACTTTTCACGCTTTACATTTTACCCTTGGGAGATATCATCAGGGAACACGGTGTTAGCTTTCACTGTTATGCTGATGATACTCAGCTCTATATTTATTTGCGGCCCGGCGAAACATACCAATTTGAAAAACTAACGGAATGCATAGTCGATATAAAAAACTGGATGACAAGTAATTTCTTACTGCTAAATTCTGAAAAAACAGGTGTTAATTATAGGACATAAAAACTCCACACGTAATAACCTAGAACACTGTCTAACACTTGATGGCTGCTCTGTCAATTCTTCGTCATCAGTTAGGAACCTAGGTGTGCTATTTGATAGCAATCTTTCGTTAGAAAGCCACGTTTCTAGCATTTGTAAAACTGCATTTTTCCATCTCAAAAATATATCTAAATACGACCTATTCTCTCAATGTCAAATGCAGAAATGTTAATCCATGCGTTTATGACCTCAAGGTTAGATTATTGTAATGCTTTATTGGGTGGGTGTTCTGCACGCTTAATAAACAAACTCCAGCTGGTCCAAAATGCAGCAGCTAGAGTTCTTACTAGAACCAGGAAGTATGACCATATTAGCCCGGTTCTGTCAACACTGCACTGGCTCCCTATTAAACATCGTATAGATTTAAAAATCTAGCTAATTACTTATAAAGCCCTGAATGGTTTAGCACCTCAGCATTTGAACAAGCTCTTATTGCATTATAGTCCTCCACGTCCACTGCGTTCTCAAAACTCTGGCCATTTGATAATACCTAGAATATCAAAATCAACTGCGGGCGGCAGATCCTTTTCCTATTTAGCGCCCAAACTCTGGAATAACCTACCTAACATTGTTCGGGAGGCAGACACACTCTTGCAGTTTAAATCTAGATTAAAGACCCATCTCTTCAACCTGGCTTACACATAACACACTAATACGCTTCTAATATTCAAATCCGTTAAAGGATTGTTAGGCTGCATTAATTAGAACAACTGGAACCAGGAACACTTCCCATAACACCCGATGTACTTGCTACATCGTTAGAAGAATGGCATCTACGCTAATATTAGTCTGTTTCTCTCTTATTCCGAGGTCACCGCTGCCACCAGATCCAGTCTGTATCCAGATCAGATGGTCACTGCAGTCACCCGGATCCAGTACATATTCAGACCAGATGGTGGATCAGCACCTAGAAAGGACCTCTACAGCCCTGAAAGACAGCGGAGACCAGGACAACTAGATGAGCCCCAGATACAGATCCCCAGTAAAGACCTTGTCTCAGACGACCACCGGGACAAGACCACAGGAACCAGATGATTCCTCTGCACAATGTGACTTTGCTGCAGCCTGAAATTGAACTGCTGGTTTTGTCTGGCCAGAGGAGAACTGGCCCCCCGACTGAGCCTGGTTTCTCCCAAGGTTTTTTCTCCATTCTGTCACCGATGGAGTTTTGGTTCCTTGCCGCTGTCGCCTCTGGCTTGCTTAGTTGGGGACACTTCATTTCCAGCGATATCGTTGACTTGATTGCAAATGATTGCAAAGATACTATTTAAACTGAACTGAGCTGGATGATGACATCACTGAATTCAATGATGAACTGCCTTTAACTGAAAAATGAGTGTTTACTATTGTCATTTTGCATTATTGACACACTATTTTCCTAATTAATGCTGTTCAGTTGCTTTGACACAATCTGTATTGTTAAAAGCGCTATATAAATAAAGGTGACTTGACTTGACTTGACTATCATCTGACTATTTCTATCTATCTATC
>NW_015628756.1:94954-95122 GCF_001515625.1 Sinocyclocheilus rhinocerous | reverse complement strand
AAACATACCAATTTGAAAAACTAGCGGAATTCATAGTCGATATAAAAAACTGGATGATGAGTAATTTCTTACTGCTAAATTCTGAAATGTTAATTATATTAATTATAAGACCTAAAAACTCAGCATGTAATAACCTAGAACACTGTCTAACACTTAATGTCAATTCTT
>NW_015628756.1:90677-94766 GCF_001515625.1 Sinocyclocheilus rhinocerous | reverse complement strand
AAACTCCAGCTGGTCCAAAATGCAGCAGCTAGAGTTCTTACTAGAACCAGGAAGTATGACCATATTATCTGTCAAAACTGCATTGGCTCCCTATTAAACATCGTATAGATTTTAAAATCTTGCTTATTACTTATAAAGCGCTTAATGGTTTAGCACCTCAGTATTTCAATGAGCTTTATTGCATGGCCCCTCGACTGAGCCTGGTTTCTCCCAAGGTTTTTTTCTCCATTCTGTCACCAATGGAGTTTTGGTTCCTTGCCACTGTCGCCTCTGGCTTGCTTAGTTGGGGACACTTCATTTACAGCGATATCGTCAACTTGATTGCACAGATACTATTTAAACTGAACTGAGCTGGATGATGACATCACTGAATTCAATTGCGAACTGCCTTTAACTGAAAATTTAGTGTTTACTATTGTAATTTTGCATTAATGACACACTATTTTCCTACACAATCTGTATTGTTAAAAGCGCTATAGTCACTATAGGTGACTTGACTTGACACAAATTCCGAGTATGGGTCACCATACTTGGCCACACGTCACTTCACTTCCCAAATGACGCACTATACACTATGCACTCATACACTATGTACTTATGCACTATGTACTCAACCATGTAGTGTATGAATTATATAAGGTTATTTTGTCATTCATAATCGGAGTCTGATAGCCCCTCCCCCTTCCCTACATAATTAAAGCTGCGACAGTTGAGTGCATGAACTGTCCAACATTCCACACTTCGTTTTTTTTGGTTATTTAAGTGCATCATCCAGGTATTTAAAGTGCACTTTTTCTTTTTGGAATTTTCAGCGTGAACGCACTACTCGCACTATTTATACTACAAAACGTCATAGAATAGTGTATAACTATGCAATTTGGGATGCACCTATTATGTTGCATAGTTTTTGAAGTATAAGGGGATGAAATACATATTGTTGCAGCATTTCAAAATATGCACAAACATTTTTTTCTCATTATTTACATCGGGGATGGGCAACTTTGATAGTGACGAGGGCCAGCACTTTTTCTCCTTTATACCAAGGGGCCAGATTAAGACATTAACCTTTTTAAGACATGCACTTCACATTTATTTAAACACTTTTTAAGAAAAGGGATGAGTCAAAAGTATCAATTATTATATTCATTTATCAATCAATTATTATATTACTTAAATAACAAACATATCTTAGTGCCTTAATTGTTAGATTTTTATAAAGCATTAGCTTCTTGTCTAGGGTGACCATACGTGCCATTTTCCCAGGACGCGTCCTGGCCAGGATTTCTATATTGCCTAAAATATCTAGGTTTTGGCTTTGTTTGCGTGTGCAGACCGATCGGTGTATGACATCAAAGTACCATAAAGACGGTTATGCTTTCGAAACGCTCTCAAGGTACTTTGATGTCAAACACTGATCGGTCTGAGCCGCACTGCTTTTAAGTCGAAAACACCTAATATGTACGCGTAATTGCATCGCTTTGACCGTAGATCCCACCTTCTCACACGCCATGATTGGTCCATTATGTACAATGCTTGCATGTTATTGGTCAAACTACTTTTTGATCATTACCTTCAGCAAGCATGAAAACAGGAAAACAAAGCCAAAACAAATCCTGGCCAGGGAAAATGGCACGTATGGTCACCCTATTCTTGTCGATCCATCGGTTCACATTTAAAAAATAAGGGTTGATTTTTGCTTTGGTCTGAACAAAAACAGCAGACAGGCTTATTGAAAATGTAAATTCCTTTGAGGCAGCAGAAGTGTAGCGTTTTCCCCGGTAACAGGAGTACACAAAGCAGCACAGCACTTGACCTTGAAATGTGCAGTGCTGATATTTATTCAATGAAATCGTAGCCTTTTGAAGTTTAATCATCATATTAATCTATAAAGCAATTCTTTTCTTTCCGTCCACAAATTTAAGACTTTCTTGTACCATTCAAGAGTTTTTACCTGGATAGCACACGTACATCTGCAAGATGTCTGTTAAAGATTGCTTCATCTGGAAAGCATCTGCTGTGTACAAACATCTGACAGACATCTATCAGACATCAGTTTTACATACATTCTAAATCATAAACAAAAGATCGATTCATCTGGAAAGCATCTGCTGTGTACAAACATTTGACAGACATCTATCAGACATCAGTTTTACATACATTCTAAATCATAAACATCTTCAAGACATCTTCTAAACGTCTATTTGACATCTGATAGGAAATATCCCATAGACATATTGCAGATGAGCTAACACTAAAAAATATGTCTTGCAGATGTAAATAGACATCTACATGATGTAGGCCTACGTGTACTATCAGGGTATGAATTTAAATTTGATACAATTAAATTGAAGACCTTTTAAGGACCCGTGGAAACCCTAAGAACATAGTTCAGTACAAACACTTCTGTCATGCATTTGGCAAAAAGGTTTTGTTGACTACGCATTTAACCCTTCAAATTTGAGGCAAGTGAAATTTGAGGCGTCACCAGTGTATCTTTCATACTGCTTTGTGGGCAGTGGTGTAATGACAATTTAAATTAAAATCATTCAATCTTTCAATTTTAAATTAAAATCAAGCATATGAATATCCCCATGTTTACCATCTTGACTGGAAAATACGATTTTCATTGCTAATGTTAGTGAATGTTCACATTGCACTGTGCACATTCTACTATGCTGTAATTAATACGGTGAGTGGCTGTAAACTAGCGACCTCTCCTGGTTGGAGTTAGTAGTAACTTCATAAACTGAGAGCAATCTTTCCATGACTTTCTTTTCAAATGCTTAAAAATTGATCATCTGAGGATCCAGCGGGCCATAGTAAAAGACATTGCGGGCCGCCAGTTGCCCATCCCTGATTTACATTTAGCATCACATATGCTTCTATTCAGGAGAAATTAAATAATTATTCAACAACAAAACTTACAACACAGCACTGGTAACATGATCGAGACCGATCAGCGGGTAAACGCATCTGCTTGTGCTGTGCAGCCGCTTGAGCCGAGCTGATAATTGGTCCGTGTGGCACCATTAATGCTGTTTCGTTTCACTTTTGACACATAAACATTATATCAAACGTATATCGAACATGTATTCTCGTTCTATCAAGGGAAAAATATATTGTGATAATTATGGATAATAGCGAGTCCCACATGGAAGGTCTAGATAGGCATATCCTAGCAGAAACGGCAATCAGACTCCCCCAGCACCGCACGTATGCATCATGTGCGTCTGGGAGCTCGATGGGCCCACCACAGCTTGTGTTCGCGTTATCCTCTCAAGTGCGAAGGTCTGTTGCGAAGTACAGCTTTTAAAGTGAAGGAGAAGAATTCTGAGGCAATGGCTTTCTGCGACAAGTTATAAAGTGGCTGGCTCCGCCTCACACTTGAGCGCTCAAGCACCATTGGCTATTAAAAAAGGCTTCAGCATTTTCGGAAAAAGGGAGTTTTCCCATAGCATCAGCTAATGACACAATGTTGAGTGAACCAATCTCGAAAGGGAACCACATAATACAAGACTATGTTTTGTTTGACTGACAACAGTAGGGGAGCGCGTTGGAATTATAAATATTTGATATTATAATTCACATGCACTTTTTTGTTTGTTGTTTTTTTTTGTTACTCCGATGCAGGCAGTGCGCTGCATGAGACAAAAAAGTAATAGGGGAGCGCGGGGCACAAAGTAACGCAGGGTTAGTTGTAACACACGTGGTTTAAATATTTCCACACATGCTAGCATAACCAAATTTACAGCATTTACTAGTTACTATATCAACATTATATAGAGAAAAAAAGTGCGCCAAAATTCAAAAGTCTTTTGAAGATATCGCTGAACATTTATTTTACAATAGTAAAATTTTATTTCTGGCTTAAGTTAATTTTTCATCTCAGTTTTTATTACTCATTTAAAATTAGACAAATCTGCTATTATTGTAATCTCCAATCTGTTATTTATCAGTTTAGATTATTTTTTTATTATTTTTTAGATTATCAGAAGACAGCAACTGGTTTTAAACTCCAGTTGCGCAGATGGGGCATGTTGTAACACTGCGTTACAATGTGCTATTCTATGACATTAGCGATGTAATTCA
>NW_015628756.1:89143-90618 GCF_001515625.1 Sinocyclocheilus rhinocerous | reverse complement strand
GGGCATGTTGTCACATTTCACTTCCAATTTTTGAGGGTAAATAAAGAAAAACGTATACACTGTAATTATGAAACAAAGCGACATATTTGTAGTAGACAAGTGTGAAATTACTGTGGATAAAAAAAATTATACTCTGAACCCCATGTGGATTTACACAAACTGAGAAAGTCAAAAAGTTTTACTTTGTGCCCCGCTCTCCCCCTATGATGGTACTGATATTATTTTTCATTACTGTCATAAAACTGTTCACAGAAATAAAACATTACAATATACATAAGAACATAACTGACATTGAACATGATAAAAAAAATAAAAATAAAGTCCTGTTGGTGTTATTTTAATTTTAGTTACAATACTGTTAGTTTATTATTAGTTACAATACCATTGTAGTTTTTATTTACACTTTAAATTAGCATTTTTATCGTTTTAGTTTTCATTAAAAAAAACATATCTCGCTGCACCCGAACTGAGTTTAAACAGAGAAAGGAATGGAATAGAAAACCCAACCCACACGACTCCATCAGGCAACTGCGACACAACAGAAAACAAGGTGTGGGAAATAATCAAGTGCTCACTACGCCACTGGCACGCTCTACTTTTATTGTGTGATACAATCATGTTAATCATTCACCAGCCGGTGATGGACGCAGCTAAACCTGTAGTGAGTACAGCAGAGGGGGTTGTGGTAGCAATATTCATTCCATCACATCATCATTTATCTCATATACGCTTCGTTATTTATACAACATAACGTTAATATTATGAGTTATATGTTATCGGCACAGAATGCCCCGAATGCACATGAACGTGTCTGCGCGGCTCTGAATAAACTCCTTTTGTGGACGCGTTCTTCACGCATCAACATGCAGAAACAGGGCAACTAAACTCTAAAAAAATCACAGCGTTTTATCATAATAGTGTTCTCATTATAATGTTATGTATATGACAGTCCCAGACATAGTTATTAATAGCATGTATTGTTGTTTGTCGCTGCGCGCTGAAGAGATAATCACCGTTGTACTACAAATGAAGCGCAACTCAACCACGTGCATTTTATACGAGCTAAATAATATATAGGCCTACACGATACATATAAACCGGCTGAAATGTTTTGAAATCACTTGTACCCTACCTGATCGAAAAAATCCAGTGTCTCACTCTGCCTATGTCAGTTTGTGTCTTGTTAATTAAAGTTTTAAATCCCTGCCGCCAAAATGCTCCTCTGTCAGTTATGGATTATGGAAAGTGAAACTTAAATCTCTAGGGGTGGTTGGATTTATTCACGCACGTTAAAATATTAATTTAAAGCTTCTTTCTTTTCAGATTCTTATTTACAGCATTATCTTAATAGGCTGTATATTAACGTATTGGGTATTAACGTATTATTAAATCAGACATTGAGCACCCCCATATAGCCAAAATGGCATGATCATAACACCTCTGCGAATATTCGACTGTGAGATTGGTAGTCAAAT
>NW_015628756.1:87372-89127 GCF_001515625.1 Sinocyclocheilus rhinocerous | reverse complement strand
CGTAATAATAGCATAACGAAATAGATTTGGCAAACAATCCAGTGTATCTGCCCTCCTGCTTTGGAAAGCATCAAATGATTTTACAATGCATTTTCGCAGCGGTGAGCAATGTAGCCAATCACAGACATGTTTGTTGATTTATAAAGCGCAATGGCCAATCAGAGGTGTTTAGGTTGGAATCCACGCACTCAGTCACTGTTTTTTGTCCAGTGCTGAGTTATATCATGCGATATAACTTTTTTTAAAGAAAAAGATAATAATTTCAGAAGCACAGATGTGATTCTGCAACTGAACCTGGTCCAAAGGCAGGATTTAGGTAAGAAAACGGTTATTATTTTTATTGGCTGCCACGCCAAATCATGCGCACCTGCTTGCTTTTCTGTTTAATTTAACAGTGTTTTTTGTGAACATAAATATGCTTTAATAACAAATAATTGTAGCCTAACACTTTAAAATAAGGTTCGATTAGTTAATGTTAGTTAATGTATTAAAGTGTATTAACGTGTTAGTTAATTATTGTAAAGTGTTGCCTAAATAATATATTTCGAGCGTTCACTTGAAAAAATATGACATTTTGCCAATTTTGCTTCTCTGCTTGCGATCAGATCATTTTAAGCCGCTAAACTCCGTGAAAGTTTTCAGTCCAATGATCCAGTAAGCGAATGCATTCAAACAGTTCGTCCAAAACAGCGCTAATATAAAGGAAACCAGGCTGATTACATCAGATATTGATTGCAGAGAGAACAGAGACTCGCGTTGTGTTTTCAGTGAATTATTCATTTCAGTGTGTTTCGATTTTAAACACGAGCTCTGTCATATTCTGTGATTGTCTCTGAAGAGCACGAGCCCTCACACGTCGCGCTGTGTGAAGTACAGACTGAACGGAATGTCAACACATCCCACCGCTGTATGGCCAGATGAGACGCAAACTACGGTTTCTCGACTAGTAAAACTACGGTTTCTCGCTAGTAAAGTTTTGATGGATGAAGACTGCAATCAAGGTAAAGATGATTGCGGTGACGTACAGGAGTCATACAGTAAGCAGGCGTGAGTCTGTTATATTAATGCGTGTATGAGTGCTCTTGATGCACTGATCGCACATTGTATTTATGCGCAGGCACAGACATTTCCGTACATTCACGTTGTTTCCACACACATTCACGATGTTTTGATTTGTCATGTGTATGTTGCTGTGTTTAGTTTTTCTGAATGGATCTGTGTACTGTAGTAGATAAATGCAGTCAACAGGCGGTTGGTTTATGGGTTTTTGGCATCTCCATGTGGTCTTGTTCGGTATCGCAACTTTGCTGTTGCACTGTACACATAGGCTACTATACAATTCTGATTTTTTTAGCTTTATTTTTTTTCTTTCATATGTGCATCGGATAGCAAATGATGACAAAAATAAACATTTGAAACAAGATAAATGGTCTATGCTTAATTTCATGAAGTGTGCGATTAATCGTGGAAAAAGGGTGTAATTTATTAGATAAAAAATTGTAATCTATTGACAGCCCTATCACATTGAGACACATCAATATAAAAAAATGTAGACATTACTATATATATGTGTGTGTGTGTGTGTGTGTGTGTGTGTCACGGGTTGCTACTGTAAGGAGCACGGAGCGAGGAACGAGGAGACCAGGAGTACAAAACAAAGGAGTTTAATTCTTTTTTTCAGGGAATCACACGTAGCACAAGGAGTTGACAAACAATTCCAGACAAGGGAGAACAGAACGGGCTAGAACTAAATAG
>NW_015628756.1:85054-86524 GCF_001515625.1 Sinocyclocheilus rhinocerous | reverse complement strand
GTTCTTTGGTGTCCTTTTGGAGTTTCTAATTGTCCTTTTTTGGAAAGACATCTAAATTTATCTTGAAAAAAGCTTGCAGAAAATACAGATTTTTTGAGAATCACCCTTCAATCTTTTGGTTTACTTTGCTGGATATAGCAAATGATGACAAAAATAAACATTTGAAACAAGATAAATGGTCTATGCTTAATTTCATGAAGTGTGCGATTAATCGTGGAAAAAGGGTGTAATTTATTAGATAAAAAATTGTAATCTATTGACAGCCCTATCACATTGAGACACATCAATATAAGACATTACTGACATTACTATATATATGTGTGTGTGTGTGTGTGTGTGTGTGTGTCACGGGTTGCTACTGCGGAGCGAGGGAGTACAAAACAAAGGGGTTTAATTCTTTTTTTCAGGGAATCACACGTAGCACAAGGAGTTGACAAACAATTCCAGACAAGGGAGAACAGAACGGGCTAGAACTAAATAGGGCAGATAACGAGGGGCAGACAGGTGATGGGGATAACTAATAACAAGGAACAGGTGATACTAATAATGGGAAAAGGAACTGGAAGGACCAAATAAGGACAACAGGAACTAAACGGGACACGTGACAGATCGCTCCCCTCCCGGGGAATTTTCTTGGGAAAATCTAGGAATCCTGGGGGGCGCTCTGGAGGAGCGGGCACTGGAGCGATCTCTGGGGCTGGAGCGACACTGGAGCGAGCTCTGGGGCTGGAGCTGACACTCGAGCGAGCTCTGGGGCTGGAGCCGAAACTGGGCTTGACTGGGGATCAGGAGCCCTCCCTGGGCTTGACTGGGGATCAGGAGCCCTCCCGGGGCTAAACGGGGAATCAGGAGCCCTCCCGGGGCTTAACTGGGGAACAAGAGCCCTCCCTGGGCTAAACTGGGAATCTGGAGCCCTCCCTGGGCTTAACGGGGAATCTGGAGCCCTCCGTGGACTATACTCGGGAACAGGAGCCCTCACTGGGCTGAACTGCGGGAACAGGAGCCCTCCCTGGGCTTAACAGGGGAACAGGAGCACTCCCTGGGCTTAACTGGGGAACAGGAGCCCTCCCTGGGCTTAACAGGGGATCTGGAGCCCTCCGTGGGCTAAACTCGGGAACAGGAGCCCTATCTGGGCTGAACTGGGGATCAGGAGCCCTGAGGAGCGGGCACTGGAGCGAGCTCTGGGGCTGGAGCCGACACCGGAGCGAGCTCCGGGGCTGGAGCGACACTGGAGCTAGCTCTGGAAGGCGCTTACGAGGAGCAGGCACTGGGGCTGGAACCGACACTGGGGCCTCATGAACGCATGGCAGACCTGCCATATTAACGTTCATGGGGCTTGCCATATTAACGGCCGGTGAACTAGAGTAGGCCGCAGACAGCAGCAGGCTTGCGTGAGCTGCGGACGGCGGGCTGGTTCTGGCTTGGGGCCGGACGCTCTCCAGACACCGGAGGATCCCTTCCCTCCAGCTT
>NW_015628756.1:82634-85044 GCF_001515625.1 Sinocyclocheilus rhinocerous | reverse complement strand
ACTCGGGAACAGGAGCCCTTCCTGGGCTGAACTCGGGATCAGGAGCCCTCCGTGGGCTATACACGGGAACAGGTGCCCTTCCTGGGCTGAACTGGGGATCAGGGTAGCGCTTACGTGGTGCTGGCACTGGAGGGTGCTCTGGAGGAGCAGGCACAGCAAAACGCTTCCGAGGAGCTGGCACTGAAGTGAGTTTTGGGGCTGGAGCAGACACTGGAGCGAGCTCTGGAAGGCGCTTACGAGGAGCAGGCACTGGGGCTGGAACCGACACTGGGGCCTCATGAACGCATGGCGGGCTTGCCATATTAATGTTCGTTGGGCTTGCCATATTAACGGCCGGTGAACTAGAGTAGGCCGCTCACTTTTTGTTTGGGTCTGGAATTCTGTCACGGGGTTCTACTGTGAGGAGCACGGAGCAAGGAACGAGGAGACCGGGAGTACAAAACAAAGGAGTTTAATTCTTTTTTCAGGGAATCACACGTAGCAAAAGGAGTTGACAAACAATTCCAGACAAGGGAGAATAGAACGGGCTAGAACTAAATAGGGCAGATAACGAGGGGCAGACAGGTGATGGGGATAACTAATAACAAGGAACAGGTGATACTAATAATGGGAAAAGGAACTGGAAGGACCAAATAAGGACAACAGGAACTAAACGGGAACATACACGTGACAGTGTGTGTGCGTGTGTGTATGTACATATATATATCACATCCAACACACATCGATTAAAAAAAAAGACATTACAAATAGCTAATTATACATAATATGGCAGCAGATTATAAATTTTTACTATTTGGCTTCTTGATTTAAACAAAATTACAGTTTATGTTAGGTGAATTAGGCATCAAAATAAAAAAGAACCAAAAATTATTTGGTTATGTCTCCCTCTACTGGTTCACTTATATACATTTGTGTTGTATTGTCAAGTTGGACAGTCACTGGTGCCAAAGTCCTTTTTGCATGTTCACAACAGCGTTGGATTGACCCAAATAAACTATATTAAACTCAACATTACAATTACATTAAACTAAACACTACAATTATTCTACAAATAATCAGTTATTCAGTTATCCTGCAATTTCACATTATTGTGATATTACAACGTGCGACGTACAGAACAGTAGTACCTTATGAGCAGCTCTCCTGGAGGCTTCTATCTGAGCACATATCGCTTATCTGCAGTCTCAATGTTAAACGTTGGGTTGGATTGCCCAGCTCTATTCAAAACAAATAATTAACATACAACAACAAACAAAACATGCGCTTGAAAAAGGATGTGTGTTATGAAATTTCTTACCTGTACTGCTACTGTTGCCTGAAAAGCTGTCAAGTTTTTTCTGACAGATATATTTTCAGGTTATTAGTGTCAAATCGATGTTCTGGATGGACAGCGGTGGTTTGGCGATCCATTGTTTCACAAAGTGGAATTGAGAAATAAAGTTCACGATTTGAAGGATATTTCAAAATAAAAGTCATCATCTTATGACGATATACTGTACGAACAGGAGACCAAGTGCCGAATAAAAGGACAAACTTAATGTGATATTAACATTTACTTTTACAGGATTGAACGTATACAGCAAGTATCTTTTATATGGGTGAATCCTCATGTACAGGCAGTTTTGACTAGCCTACTTGAATTTTTTAAAGTGTTACAACTGTCATATTAAATTAGAGGAATAAAGATTTGTTGATGGACACGATCAAGTGGATTTAATATAGATATAATATTAATATAACTGATGCTATAGCCTCAGCGTCGGTGCCACGGGGGGGGCTGAGGGGGCCCGGCCCGGCCACCGCGGTCACTGTGCCCCCTCACCTCTGGTGCCGTCTCCGTAGTGGGCGTCCTGATTTTAGTCGGTGAGGCAAGGTACTGCCCTGGGAAGGTCTCCTAAGCTACTGCACACTAAGCTACTGCATTCATTGGAAACAGCGCAGCCGTTCACCGTGCCGTTCGACGTGAGACCCGGACCCGCTCCACTGTGGCATATTTTTGCTCGTTATGATATTTTTCCGTCGATACTGGAACGCGCGTTAACTAAAAAGCCTATTTTACCTAATAAGGCTAATAGTTTAGCTTCAGCTACATCGCCAATATGGACACATTTTTATTTGTGCCTGAGAGAGGTAAGCCGAACTTTACCTTACGTTTCTTTATAAATTAATTTGTTTTGGCATGTTTATTGCTAAGCATATATTATTATATACTGCAATTATATTTATCCATTAGAATTATATATTTTAAAATTCTTATTCTGTTCTTATACGGTTAAATTTAAAGGATTTGTTGTAAAGTGAAGGGAACTTAAATATCCTATAGTGTTCATAATGTTGGTACATTATAACATTATTAGGCATGCCGCTATTATTTCTGAAAATGCAACTTATACGAGACGTATCTTTTTTT
>NW_015628756.1:81117-82509 GCF_001515625.1 Sinocyclocheilus rhinocerous | reverse complement strand
TTGCATTTGAAAATTTTTTTCAAATTTTTTTTTTTTTTTAATTCTTTGATGAACATTGAAAAGAACAGCATTTATTTGATACAGAATTATTTTGTAACATTTTAAATGTCTTTACTGTCACTTTTCTTCAATTTAGTGCATCCTTGTTGAATAAAAGTACCTTCTATAAAATACAACAACTTTCTGACCCCAAACTTTTGATCTACTGTTTTTGTAATAAACAACTTTAAAAAATAAAAATAAAAATACTATGAGTGAACGGCAGGTGTCAGCACACTCTAAATAATAATACTGGCTGTCGTGATGTGGAGCTCATCAGAAAGAAGAAATTACAAATCACAAAACATAAATACAAAAGCTTTAATGGCATGTTATTTATAAATTATTTACAAATTATGCAATTAATTTCAAATATACTGTACGAATTACTATCATTAGCAATACATGACGTGGTGCCCAGCAGTCAAAAATGCTTCACGTAATGCTACATATAAAAGTATGTACAACATAACAGAACAGATAATGTGAAGTAGTTATTTTCAATGCTTATAAAAATAATCATTACCTCAAAATTCCAATGATCAAAAAATAACATCTTTAGGATCTTTTCTCTGATATGTATCATACCTGATATGTCATAGGCTCTGGATTTGGTCATGTCCATGTACTTCAATCACTTTAAGCACTTTAAGTCTTTGCTTCTGCACTTTGTTTGCGTCCATCAAGACTTCAGTAATATCTCTGGTATTTTGATCACATGCATCCAGATTTAGATGTGAGAGAGGGAGTAAGTAATATTTTTATCTAGGCATGATGGATGTTAAAACATATTATGTGCATCCTGAAAAATAAAATAAATTTAACCAACCATCAGATCACTTGCATGTTGAAAAAATATACTCTCAAAGACAAATACTTAACCCACTCTCCCACTTCCAATCATTTTATTCTTTCTATCTGTATGCTTTAAAAGTGGGAGCAGCTACAACATTTGTTAACAAAAAAAAAGAGTAGAACTTTAGGGTAGCAGGGAAGCATGACTCTATTACAAAGTAGGGGTGTGTGTGTGTGTGTGTGTGTGTACTGGTATATATGGTTTATGAGGACACAAATGTGTATAATAACATGGGTACTACAACGTAAACACTTCCTGTGTCCCCGTAAAACAAAAGGCTTAAAAAACATACAAACCGGTGTTTTATGAAATTCAAAACTTGCCAGTAGTTTTCTGTAAGGGGTTGGTTTAGGTGTAGGGTTGGTGTACAGTATAAAAACTAGGGATGTATCGGTATCGGGCCCGATACTGGTCTCCTGTACTCGTACTTGTACTCGTTAAAATGCCCCGATACCAAACGCCGATACCACACAGCATGTGATAAGCGCCATATTCAA
>NW_015628756.1:64664-80564 GCF_001515625.1 Sinocyclocheilus rhinocerous | reverse complement strand
AAAAACCATTACGCCTATGGAGAGTCCCCGTAAACCACAAATGCAAGTGTGTGTGTGTGTGTGTGTGTGTGTGTGTGGACTAGGAGCCATGCGCCAAGTGAGTGTGCAAGCCCTTTGTTTTCAAGAGAAAAGAAGAAAGCTCAGCTACTGTCTACAGTCATTCAGTAGAAAAGAGGCCATAAGCTAATAAAAATATCTTCTGAAAGCAATTTAAATTCTCTGACAAGAAAGACATCTCTATACATCTGCAAACTTAATTTTGCTAACCCCGGTGCCTTTAACACTAAGATCAATAAAGCAGGTTTTAGCTGATGAAATGGGTTTGCCATTTTAACATATGCCCTTTTTCAGTTTTTGGCTATTTAAATCAGCATTTTAAGTTACAATGACAATAGTCAGTACAGCCTTGACTTTACAAACAAAACAAAACTTTCAGGCCACCATCAATCTGTACACCAGGAATAGCAGCTTATTTCTATCTTATGTTGGTTCCTAGTACGTTTTCATGGCTACAGCCTACAGCTAGGTTGAATAATGAGGCACATGGGTGAATACGGTATCATTGTGGGATCAGGCCAACAAATTTGATGGACAAAGTCAAAGCAGGAAGCTAGTAGTGATCTCTGCATTCCGACTCTTTCTGCCATCATAAACGATACTAATCAGATAAAGCATCTAAGCGTTGGCACATCCCATCGCTTGGCAGAAATTACATGCTGGATATCTGCACTGTTTAGGTGGGATTCAGTGCCCCCCTGTAAATGTTCACCCATGCAGAATTGTGTGCGTCACTCCAAGATGTCAGTTTCGAAGGGAACCAGGTGGTAGTAGGACAGGTTAGTGACGTAAGCTTCAGGATCTTCGTCACTTAGGTCTTGATCTACAGGATCCAAATATTCTCTCCCATCCTCATCATACCTGCATATTTAGAGATAATTCAACCATTTAAAAAAATCTTAAGAAACAATACAGTATAACTCCAAAACCTAGTAAGCTGCCTGCTGGGATAGTATATTAAGGCATCATAGGAAGCATGGAAGGAAGCATAAAGGAAGCATGTTTGCTTTTTCAGCTGTAACAGGACTTCACAGTACTTCACAGAAATACATTCATCCTTCTGTGTGGAGGTACCATATAGTGAAATACACATAATATGAACAAAAATCACATTTATATGCTAAGGAAGAGAGAAGGATTTTAAATTGACTAACCAACAATTTGTCTAATTAAATGCTTTAAAATGTGATGATCTGGTTATTAAAAAAAATTATAGATAATGTATGGGCACATAACAATTTACTTCCCAAATGTATTCGGAGACTGTTTGAAATTAGAAAGAGTCAAACTTATGGAAACATTGGGGTGCATTTTTTTTGGTATAAAGGTCTTAAAGGATTAGTTCACTTCCAGAACTTCCACTTCATCATTTACTCACCCTCCACTTGTTCCAAACCTGTATGAGTTTCTTTCTTCTGTTGAACACAAAAGAAGATATTCTGAAAAATCAGAACAGTTGATGAGCACCATTGGCTTCCATAGTAGGAAAAAAACACTATGGAAGTCAATGGTGCTCATCAACTGTTCGGATACTAACATTTTTCAAAATATCTTCTTTTTAGTTCAGCAGAAGAAAGAAACTCATACAGGTTTGGAACAAGTGGATGGTGAGTATACAATGACAGAATTTTCATTCTGGAAGTGAACTAATCCTTCAAGAAATATTGTCTTAATGGGTACGTTCACAGATTTTCAACCAGCCATAATTGTTACATTGATGGTAGTATGAGTAAAAAAAACAATGTGTATTATTTTTCCATGTTACCTGCACCAAGATATGCTTGTTTACTGTATTTTTCGGCAAAAGTCCGCCAGTGCAAAAGTCAGCAAAAGTCTGGCAGACTTTTTGACAGCTCCAGGGCTTTTGTTACAGCTACCTTTTTTCACCACAGTCCTTTTTCACTGTTCCCTCTAGTCAGCTAGCAGCTTTTAAAAAAAATTCATTTCTACTGTATAGACAGCCAACTTTAATTAAAACCCCTTTCACCAGTACCAAATAAGCGTTTTTGTAAAATTGTAAAAATATGTATAATTATTATGAAATTGTGAATGAGAACCGAAATAAAAAAATCTTGATGATGATGACTTCACATGATATATTAGTCAACAGTGTTTGGGATGGACGGAGGAACTGTGTAAATCATGTATTAGTGTGGGAGTAATTTCATCGAACATCTAATAGGGAGGGTCTGGAGTTTCATTCCAGAGCTTCCTTCTCACACCCAGGGAAGGAAGTACTACTTCCTGTGTGTGACAGACTACTATGCACTCAAGAAAAACATTACCACAAGCATGCTGTCAATGGCCTATGCAAAAATTCATTATATGAATGTAATCAGGGCTCTCTGACAACAAAGCTTTATCAATATACATTTCCGTTATTGTTATGTAGCCTACTCTGAGACTTGGACTGGAATGACAGAGGCAATGTCGGACACTTACGAGTGCTGGGCTGAGTCAGTGGAAGAGGGTCTCTCTTTGTCCATTAGAATGCTCTCATCAAACACAATGGTCTCTGTGTTTGCCAGGCAAAACCCATTAGACCTCATGATCTCTGCAGAAATGTCAAGTGAACAATCATAAATCAAACAGACAAAATCATCTTCATATAGATTCTGTATACATATAGATTTATTAAGAATTGTACAGATACAGTATAATATATATATATATAGAGAGAGAGAGAGAGAGAGAGAGAGAGAGAGAGAATCTCCAGTTTCACTGGCTACACGACAACACTGCAAATTCACCCTGGCAAGAGTTTTCAAAAATGTTCGGTTTCAGTGACCTGATACTGTGTTTGCGTGTGGTGACGAACAGCCAAACCGCAAAAAGCTGCGGTTTTGAAAATATCCGTGTTTGTGTGGACAGGGCCTTGATTTTATACTGTGATGATTAAACGTTCCTTTAATTTTTTTAAAGTATTACAATAATTGCACTATTAATTGTATTACTTAAATTGTAACGATATTACACTATAATATAATATTGTAATATTCAAGCATTTTAACATTAAAAGCCTATACCTGAAATCTTAACTGGACTTTGAAAGCATGGCTGAATTTTGTGGACACTGTCGTTCCTCAGGACCTGGTCAAGCTGCGAGCGTTCAAAGAATGTTAAGACAACCTCTGACCTAGAAAACTGAGAAAACATAATTTTAGTATGCAATTTAAGATAACACTTCCAGTAAACCATTCAGGAAGATGTTCAGGTAATTAAATTAAGCTGTTAGCTGGCAAGAGGTAATAAAGTAAAATAACAAGGCATGTTTCTTGTTTGTTGCATTCAAATGCACAAGCCCTTTTCCTGCTGGTGTCATCAGTTAGATCTCTCACCTTCCAGGGCATGTTAATGGCATTCTTCAACAGTAGCTCCACTTCATTTAGCTTTGTCTCAATGTCTTTTGCTTCTTTAATCTTAACAAGCCCTGTGTGAGAGCACAAATATATCAGCATATTCACCCTTTTTCATCAGATCAGCATTCTGCCTCTCAGCTCAAGATTTTATGTGCAGTTCTAATGAGATGTGGCTCATTGACTAATTGGCTAACAAACCAATAACTATTTTACCACTTCTTTTATGAGCTTACTAATCATTATGTAGTCTATACAAGGGTGCAGCGATATCACTTTCAGGCAACACCTAAAACAATTTTATCTGACACCATATAACATGTAAGGGACCATAGAAAAAAATCTTGCCTAGTTTATAAAAGGTTGGTTTAAATGTGAGCAAGTCTGATAAAGGTTCTGACCTTTGTATTAACAATACTCAACCCATTATCTGTCCATTCAAAGCAGTTTTTACAAAAATGAAGACATTTCTTCTAAGTGATGTGGTTCATAAGAGTGGCATTCAAGAGAGGATGTGCCAAATTATATGGAAGTGTTTTAGTAAGGTCAGGCATTGATTTATTCTCTGAGGAGCAACAGCAAGTGCTGCTAATATTTTCACACAGCTGTTTGCTATATAAAGTTTTTTTTTTTTTGTTCCCACACACTGTGACAACAATATTACAGTTTTAACTTTATAACTACTTCTTAAAAAAAAAAATAATAATAATCTTTTGATTGAAAAACAGAGCAAACAGAATGAAAAAGTGCGATCTCTTGCAGTCTATAAATCACGGAATTTATTAGAGCCACAGAAAGACAAACGTTTCGCTGAAAATTGCACAATACACAATCTTCCAGCCTAGAACGAAGTCATTATGTACATTAACAATAATTTGGGACAAATATAATGCAATTTAATGGAAAACTTTAATGGGAAACTGCACCCAGAGATGCAGCTGGGATTTGCGGACAGTCGTACACTCATAGAAAACAATGTGTTCGAATTTTTTAAATGTGATGCGCGCAGCGCTGTGCTTCTCGACTGGTGTGTGACCAGATTAAGGCTGGATTAGCCTCTTGTTTCAAAGGTGGAATTGTCAAAGATGACTTTTAGAAGAAGACACCGTAAACTAGGCTGGTAGTTTATTTTTTCCCCCGACGAGTGTAGGGAGAGAGGACCTAGGTTTAAGAGTCACGGTTCACTACTGCTTTAAGGTTAATTTATATATATTTCAGTATATTATCTAATTAACTGGATTACAATCTGGATTACAATAGTCACAAACTGGAGAGCAGATAACGGAATGACTGAGGGTATTTATATTCCCGTGATGGTGAAAGAGGGAGAGGAGTTGCAGGATTTGCTGCTGATGGCATGGGCATCGCTAGGCCATTTTTTCATATGAAAATAGCGGCAGACTTCAATCGGCTCCTCCCCGTCTTTCAGCGCGTTCTTTTTCAATCCGCAGCGGCGCAGAGCGAGAAACAGAGGACAAGGTGCGTGTTTATCGATTGTTATAATATCTGCATCTGTGCAGTTCTTTGTCATAAATCCAGTTTACAAAATATCCTGGGGGAGCAATAATCGGTTCCCCAACTACTGCAGCCTTCACTGCCTTCACTCCTCATCACACCACAGCTGTTTCCTCCAGCGAAAATTAAGCACATATGAACGCATACTTTATAAAACGATGTTGCCATTTTCATTTGAAAATGTAACTTTCAATATAATATATATTCCAGTGCATGTGGTAAAGAGGTTTGTTTTTTCCGTACATTTCTGCCATATGTACATTGACTGACAGTCACCACTGATGAGCTACCACTAAATATTGTAGAAACTTAATTTGCTGTAAAGTTGCTTTGCAATGATTTGTATCGTGAAAAGCGCTGTACAAATAAACTTGAATTTAATTAAACTTGAATTAAACAGGTTGTGTGTGAGTGATCATGAAGACTTGAATTTGGCTTATTCAGTACTCAAATGTTATACCTATCTATGCAATACAGTGGAATACTGCAATAAGTTTAGTATATGACCCCCCAAAACATTTTTTTTATTTTATATATGTATATGTATATATATATATATATATATATTTTTTTTTAGGCTATTATTATTATTATACCCTCACTGGGGGCTGTGCCCCCCTAAAATGAAAATCCTACAATCGCCCCTGGCTGATGGTATGGCTGAGTTCGTGAAAACAATCAATTGACAGCACTAGTTGGAGGGCAAATTGTAGATTATTGAAACAATCTCGAGTATTTCAAAGAAAGTCAGACTGAAAACAATGACGAATCTGTGTTGTTTTTGGTCAGCGTGTCTAATCTTTCAGACCAAACCCAGAGCTGTAATTATGATGTCAGTGATGGTAACAACAACGACCACAATCTCAAGTCACAAACAAAATTTTACACAACAGCCTCTTCTTATTCAGACTGTGAAAGAGTCCACAAAAGTCCACACTGATGTAATGACTATTCATTACTAATGTCTCATGCTGATGACATCACCCCTCAGGGCAGTATATTTTTAGGTCATTAAATCAGCTTTGGATCATTTTGACTCAAGCAGCCACAGCTGAGTTATACTGTGTCTTTAATAACTCATGTTTATCATTATCATACAGTTAAAATTAAATATTTTACATACAACAAATCAGAGGATTTGGATTGCTGACAGATACAACCTATGTGAAAAAAAATCCTCCAATTTATGCATATCACAGATACAAAGAAATATTTACTTTAAAAAATAGATCTTTAAAATGTGCACACAAAAAAAACACTGGAAAAAAGTCACTGGCTTTTAAATGTTACTGTGGACAGAAAACTGAACTCAGCTGATGTTATACAAAGAATTGTAGAAGTTTGATAACTTCGGGAGCATGAGTCAGACAGATGCAAAAGAACATTCACGTTGCAGCAAATAATCTATATTTAGGGAAAAAAATTAGATGATTAAAGGGGCACTATGCAGGATTTTCATTTACTGTTTGTAAACAATATTCAAACTTTGTCCCTCCTCGTGAACAGGCTCAACACCATCAGAGGTATACACCCCCTGACATGATATCAGTTGCCAGAACACACACACAGCCCAACCTGCAGCAAGTCAAAAGCGGACGAATTGCAGGAAAATGAGAAATTAGGTGTTTTGCAAATATTTTTTTCAAATATTGCGTTCATTATGCATAAATGGTATTTTTTGTGAATATTAATAAATAGTTACACTAATAATTAGATGACTGGCTGTACTTTTGCGAGTGAGCTGTCTTCAGTCTATCTCGCTTACAAACAATAATTGTCATCATAAAAAAGTAATTACAATGCCTAGCAATCTGCTAAGTTACAGATAGAAGTTAGCAAGGCAATAGCAACATATAGCGAATTGTTTTAGTGTTGAGACTCTACAAGTGGAGCTTCCCGAGCTTCAGACACAGACACACACCCACTGGTCAAAGGTTGCAGCCCAGAAACGAGCACAGCAATAGAAGAATCACATAAGAAAATACAGGCAAAGGACAATGTCTCTGTAGATACAAACACTACCACACACTTCTAGTGGATCATAATGTAATGATTGAGAGGGATTATTTTTGTACGAGCCTATCCTATCCTATAGTGCACCTTTAAGGAAGATGCTTACGCTTTTTCCCAAACAAGATACAAGCTAAAATGTGACTTAATCCAATTATGCTGTTTGTCCCAACAGATATCCATGCTCTTCTGGTGTTCTTCCTGTCAGGATTTGCTGTGGAAGTGTCTGTTTCCTGTGGGCTAAAGATTTAAGCCTATATGGGGTAGAAATTTTGGTCTTAAAAAGACACTCTCAAGTCACTGTGTTCATGATTTTCTCCCCTAATCAGCATTCCCATTTACCAAACTGCCCCTCAGACACAATAAAACACTTTCAAATGAACATTATTCAGTATATAGTGATGTTGCAAACAAGCATGATGTGGCTAAACACACAGTTCACTAAAGCAGATGTACTGAACTCAAGAACTGATAAGAACAAAACTGTTTCACAAGAAACCTGTCTTATGTTGAAAAATACAGAAATAAGAGCAAACATATCTAGTCATGTCTGTTTATTTAACTGTAAAGCATTAACCCGTTATCTACATATATCCACTAGGACTGTTAGACTTATCCAGCCATGGATCTACATGTTTGCATCAGTAGTCCAAACCAGAAAAAGCAGACTTTGATAACAACAGAAAGATACAGTAAGAGTTAAGTTAAGCTAAGTTTCTAAAGGTTCTGACTAACAACTGATAACAAGTGCAGAACTAGATTTTAAAAAACATGAATCAAATCAATCATGAATCAAAACTGTCATGTACAAAACTCCGTAAACAAAGCATGTTGAAGGTATGCATTGGGCAATATGCTTGAACTGATCAAAGTGATCATTTCTGAGGATTTTTATTGTTCCATTTGATTTCCGCTTGAAGTTCCATTACGTTTTCTGCTTGAAAAATCGTGCATGTGAGATGTGCCTATATATGAAGTATATGTATGTATGTATGTGTGCAGTAGCGGTTTTTGGCACGGGCGAACCGGGCAGCCACCCGGGGCGGCATTTTTTCATGATACATGGGGGGCGGCACGAGCAGTTAAAAAAAAACAAAAAAAACAATCCTCTGCGCCGCAGCCACGAAGCGGTTTTCTATTATCTATCATTTCACTGTGTGGGGAATTGGCAAATTGGCTCCCCTGCTTGCTGAGAAGGTGCCATGCACAGAAGCTGTGTGAGAAGGGGGAAGGGGAAAGGGGCGCGGCGCGGGGGACAGTTCACCTCTGGGTCTCTCCCAAATGGAACGGACAAGGGAACGGGGGATCCACTGTATAGAGCAATACTCCAGTGGAATTAGTGGGCTAAAGTCAGTCACACCTCGACTTTCTTCCAAATAACGCACATTTCATTCATAATATTATAAATACAGGCCTATAGTTCCTGCACATTTTTGTTTTTCTGAATTGTGTGAAATGGTTCTCATTTTGTCTCTCATAGTTGAGGTATACCTATGATGAAAATTACAGGCCTCTCTCATCTTTTTAAGTGGGAGAACTTGCACAATTGGTGGCTGACTAAATACTTTTTTTCCCCACTGTATGTGTGTGTGTGTGTACGTGTATACCTGGTATTCCTCACATTATGAGGACCAAATGTATAAGTATAGTAATACCAGTATATTTTGACCATGTGGGGACATTTTTGGCCCTTGTGAGGAAAAAAGATTATAAATCATATAGAATGGAGTGTTTTCAAAATCTAAAATAGCAGAAAGTTTCCTGTGAGTGGTAGGTTTAGAGGTAGGGTAAGGGGATAGAAAAAATACAGTTTGTACAGTATAAAAATCCTTATTACTATGTCTCACTTGTTGCTAAGGTGATGCTTTTTAACTCAAAAACAAGCAGTCGGAATGAGCCAAATAGGTATCAATTCAAGGCTATTTTTGCATACATGCAACTAAATGTATGCAAATTGAACCTTTTGAACAGCATAGGATTGGACAATGAAGAGAAGGTACAATAAACAGACTTTTGTACAACACTGACACAAACAGAAAAACCTGAGTAGTAGCACAGACTCAAACTCTAGATCCAATAACATCTGGATGACAGAGAGTAAGGTACAAAAAATAACACTGAAAGAGGGGTGGAAAGGGGTGGGGGGTCAGTATTCTGGAAGTGAGTAATTTCCTTCTTGTCTTGTTTCTGGGGTGCTGGTGATATTGTTTTCAAAGGTTGGGAATGCTTATTTCTGTCTGAGGGACAAAGGTCAGGCAATGTAGCCACTATAAAAAAGTCCTTTGGCACATGGTTTCCAAGACTGACTCTGCCTTGATGTCTACAGACCAGTGGCGAAGCTACGCCCACCCATTTTGAACTGTGGCCCACCCAATGAGAAGTTGGTCATATTCCAAATGGATGTAATGTATTAAACGATAATAATAACCAACATCTTATTTCACTGTAACTTTATATATTTCGTTTTAAAAAATATTAAACTTGAGTTTTCATGGTCAATTACAGGCAGTTTCAATTACAGGCAAATTTCCCTCTTCCTATGGGCGCATACCATACGCTTGTCAAAATGATGATTCGTCAGTTTCTGTTACTCCCACACACAATGTTATGTTTATGACATAAGGACTTAATAGTAAAATGTGTGTGTTTGTGGAGTTGAATTTGAAAATAGTGAAACAAACATAAATCAGACCAATTCTTTAAAAAAGTACATTGAATATCCCAATTGAAAGTCTCAGCAATGAATCCAGACAAATGAAGCCAGACCACTCGCATTTAATAGATTTATAGATTGGAAACTTCTGAGCCAAGCGTTTTTGAAGCATCATATGAGCATAGGTACAGTTTTTGATCAGCTAAACAGATGCATCCTTTATGGAAAACATAAACGTTGTGCTAGATACTGTTCTCCACAACAAACTGCATATTTTCAGCTGTGCTCATTTCTATGGTCCTCGATGTTTACTCTCCTTTGAACATGAACGGAGTATAATTTAAGTCTACTTTAACAATTTAATCTCAATATGTGGTATGGCCTGTCCTGGCATGTGAAATCTAAAAAAGGCTGCTCTATATTCAGAAAGCTCTAGTCACTCACTGACTCATCTGTTTCAAAAGCCAAGAAACCACATGATAGGTCTGGTTTGTGTGTCACTGTATCTAGTCCAGTGTGAATTATTAAGCAGAATAATTTAACCTTTTTCCCAAACAAAGAAACACGTTTGCTTCCAGTGGATAATTTCAGTGGAAAACATCTGGATTTTGAAATTAGAGTACAGTACACAGTATTCCTTGTTAGGTAACCTTGTGCTAAATAAACTGGTTTTGTTCTACATTAAATACTATTATATGACTGAATAAACCTTACTACATTATGTTACATCTTACAAAAATAATTTTAATCTGGCTAAAATTGCTTCTTGGGATAATTACAGCAGATTTTCAAGCGTAGGGAAGAGTAGTATTAAGTGTAATCGAGTAAAGACTTTTATTGCGTTTTGCAGTCGCAGATGAGGCAAAAAGGTTCTGCAGAAATGCTGTTATATGCAAAAGCATTTTCTCTTTTAAATGTAGCAAGTAAAAGTAAACAAAAATATTAAATAACTCAAGTAAACGACAAACGGTACTTAAGTACAGTAACGACTTTAGAATAGAATAGAATAGAATAGAATAGAATAGAATAGAATAGAAGATGATTCGAGTAGAATTGAATAACACTTCTGACACCTACCTTCTATCAGAGGGGACTTTAATAAATATCGCCTGTCTTTGGGGAAACACTCCAGGAGTCTTTTTAAAAGTCTTCCCAAATCTGAGGAGCTTCTGTGCAGGTAGAGTATATTTCTGTCCGACCATTCAGTCCTTATTTCAAATAACTCCTCTTCCTCTCCTCTAATGATGAGCCTGCGGATCCCGTTAACCCAACAATCCTTTACGAACATGTTCACCAGGGATGTGCCCTCAAAAATCGCCGATGCCATCTTTAGTACCCTCACTCCAGCATTCTGTAATGGGTGGATTTATCCTTCTGCTCAACTTCAACAGCATTTAAGTCAGTCAAACTGACTCATGGTCGAGTCTGAGGGGAAACCCACACATGTAAAGGATAATAAATATGAGTTTACCTTGTTTAAAGGAAACTGACGGTTTCGATTCGTTTGCGTCTTCAAACGTGGTAGAAGGATTTAACTCCACAAATATCAAGTAACTAGTTAAAATATTATCCTAAGCATACTCCTTTCGTTTTTCTTCAGCTGGGTGCGCGGATGTCAAGACGTCGGACGTTTTATCCAAATTTACGCACATCGATCCGTCAAAAAGTTTAGGCGTTCCCTCAATGCATGTCTGATGCAATTTATTATAACGGGCTACGACAGTTCGCTTGTACGCATCGGTAACTTGAGCCTCTTTAATCCCATTAGATGTTGTTAATCACAGATAAAGTCCAGAGTCGATCAGCTGACCAGAGTGAATAGCAGACAGTGTAAAGCAGAGTTTTGTTACTGGCATAAAATGACTGCGTTTCCTTCTGTTGACAGAAATTGAATCTTCACCCTTCCTTCCCTCTCATTCTCTTTCCCCAATAGCGCTATGCGAGGAATTTACGTGTGTGTGTGTGTGTGTGTGTGAGAGAGAGAGAGAGAGAGAGAGAGAGAGAGAGACATCACTCACTCAAACACAGTGAAGTCATTCTATGTGCTCTATATTTGGAAAATTTAGTCATTGTACATGTGGTCGATTGACACGTTGTTTCAAATTCTATCAAATTAAAAAAGTAAAATCTACTATAGGCCTATATAGTTTTATTATATTATATTACATTATATTATATTATATTATATTATTATATCAGATTAGTGATATTATATGTAATGAATATTGTACAATAAGCTAGTTATCACACAGGGAAGTTGTCACAAGGATATATGTATAGATTTTGTAATGTTGGTGTTAAATGTCAGGATCATGGACCGGTTTAGTTGTGTTTTGCTCCTTTGTTCCTGGTGTTCCTTATATGGTCGTTTTCCTGTCCTCGTTTAGTTTAATTAGTCATTCAGTGCACCTGTGTTTGTTAATTATCCCTTGCATTTAAGTTGGCGTCTGTGCTGTTTGTCTTTGTCCGAGATTGTACGTCAACCCATGTGTTACCTGTGTTCCTGTCTGCCCCGTGTATGCCCTTGGATTTTGGATTAAAAGACTATTGTGTTCGTTTACGCTTGGTCTCCTCGCTCCTCTCTGTAGGTGAACGTGACAGAATCTTGGACCAGAACAGTTTAAATTGCGTGTTTCCCCTCTGTTTTGTTTCTCGTTTCTCTTTTTTTTGTTTCCATTGTGTGCCCCATTGGATCCCCTGCTTCGCCCTGAATACATCCTCCTCCTGCTGGAGCAGGGGGGAAAATCGCTCGAGGGTCATACATGACTGTTTCTGGCTATTGCCCATCTCACCACCTACCCGGACGAAGCGCGGACGAAATCGTCAAAAGATGGCCCTCGAGCGGAATTCGCCACCTTTGTGGAGCGGACACCGGTGAGAAATGGAGTTCTGTTCCTCGCCTGTTCCCAGGAGTATCTTGCCAGTGCCACTCCTGACCCAGAGCCCAGCCCACCATCTCCCCGATGCGCATGCCCGAGCCCACCGCTGACGGAGAGCCGGATGAGAACAAAACTACGTTTTTTTTTTAAAGTAACGGCCAGCGGCAGACAGTGACTTGATCATAGCCTATATGTTTGATCAATTTAGCCTTCTCAAATCATCAGGACTTGCCTAAAATAAAATCTATATATAAAAGTTCAAGCATATAACAATGTTAGTTTAAATGTTTAACCTATACAAACGTGAGCTGTTAGATGCATATCCAATCGTTTGTGCTGAGAGTGGAAGCTGAAGCGTGCTCTGCAGTAGAGGGCTGCATTGGGTTTGGGCTCCCGCGGGACCCAACGCAAATCTCGCGGGAGCGGGCGGTTTTACCTTTGCTGCGGGCGGGAGTGGGCGGTCAGAAAATTTCGCGGGAGACCCGCGGGGAACGGTGGGATTTGGCGTGTAGTAGAAATAGAGTCAAAACAAGAAGTTGAGAAGAGAATTAAAGCGGCTGTTTACTTGACAAAAGCAAAGCAAGGCAAGTCAGATATCTGGAAACAATTCTCAATTGTCACTGAAAAAAATGGGACAGAGTTAAACTTTGTACGTTGCGATAAATGTGCAAAAGTGTTCGTTTACAACGGACATAAATCTGGCACCTCTGCCCTGAGGCGACATACCTGCACAATTCTCTGTGGTCAAAGCAAGCTCTTTTTTTAGTATTATTTATTTTCTTTTTTGCAATAGCCGGTTAAGCAAGCTATTGTGAATGTGAAATCTGTGAGATATTTAAGCATTCTATTTATTTTATTTTTTCGTTTTGTATTTAATTTGTTAAAATTATATCTAGCCTATTTTCAAAGTTCTCTGTGTTTATTTATTTAATGTTAAAGTTATTTCCTAGTTAATTGTTTGGTGCGTGTGTATGCAGTAGGCCTAGCCTGCGTTTAAAAACTGAGGTGCCGCTAGTTGCTGTTTTGTTTGGACGGTTAATGTTTTATAAGCTAATAAAAAAATACCCAATGTTTTTGTCATGTGTGGTGCTTTGGTTTAGCATTGGTTACTTCATCTTATTTAAACGCAATCATGTTTAAAGTCTGTTATTCTGGATGTTAACTTAAGTATTTGTGTATAATTTTCACAAGCTCTGAGATAAAGTCCGCGG
This sequence comes from Sinocyclocheilus rhinocerous, assembly GCF_001515625.1. Lineage (NCBI taxonomy): Eukaryota > Metazoa > Chordata > Actinopteri > Cypriniformes > Cyprinidae > Sinocyclocheilus > Sinocyclocheilus rhinocerous. The sequence goes on along the minus strand of NW_015628756.1, from coordinate 66,883 downwards.
GAGCGGGCGGGAGTGGACACAAACATTGCGGGCGCGGGCGGGAGTGGAACACATAGGTTGCGGGAGCGGGCGGTCCTGGTCATACATTCAGTGGGAGCGGGCGGGTGTGGGTTTAAGAAAACAGTCCCGCGCAGGGCTCTAGTTCCAAGTGAACCGTACCGTTACCAAAACGTGACGTGTAAACTCTGCTGATCATGGATTGTCCGGAGAGAATCGTCACTACCTGCGTCACTGAACTTGCGACACAAACACAACAGAACCGCTAGATTTAAATCAGCACAGCCAGCAAAGCATCGAACACAGTGGAAACAACTTAAAATATGCAGTCATTTTTGCAGTCATTTTTGCTCATAAAGGTAAGAGTAATAAATCATTCTAAACTGTAAAGGGTCTAGTTTTATTTGTGTGCACTCACAATATCAACAAAACGTTGTGCTTTTATAAAATAAAGGAAACAAACGCTTTCTGCCGTCTCTGGCTTGAACAGGAGCTCTTCACAATGATGAACCTAAACTCAGCAAATTGCCTCACAGACATGATTAAAATTATACAGAACGCTTTAAAATATTACTTTAAAACGAAATCGAAAATAGAAATTCTTTCATTTTGTAATCCCTGCATTTCTCTACGATCTCATGAAAGTGCGTATAGCACGATTTTCTGCTTCTATTTGGCGTAATATTTCTATGCAGAAATTGACTTTGGCATGCAAGAGACTGATAAATTCATAATTAATGGCATGGCTGGTTCAGTCGACAGAAATACGGGAGACACAAGCCTATAATAACTGCTGAAATGTTTGCGGGGCAAATCTGAGCCTCAGTTCTAGCTGTTCAAACATGAATCGATCTCTTCCTGCTAATTATAGCTCAAAATAAACATGAATGAATGTCAGAAGGTATGTTGTCTCAACCACGGAAGACCATTTTCAAGTTCAACTCTACTGACCTTAATATATTCATAGTTTTCAAGTGACGTGACGCCCTTACTGGAACGCCCACATGGAGGGCAAAACAAGACTTTCCTCCACTGACCGCCAGTTATTTTTTACAAGGTTTGCATTAAGTAGTAATGTAGTAAGACAGTGATATTTAAAGGCCTAATTCAGTATACACCTTATTGATGATGCCTACTTTGTACAGGCAAGCAGATAAACCCAGAATATAAATGCAATGCGCAAAGTTTAATATTAAAAGTTTTCCCATAAAAATCATTATAAAGAAATCACTTACCATTTAGCACACTGCGTTCATGTTCCGGGCTTATTTGCTTGGTTGTATAAAGCATGCATCATCAATAAGGTGTGTACTGAATTTGATATTTTAATATCACTCGTTTAAAGGCACTTTAAGTGTTTTCACATTAAATGTTTTAGAATGCCCAGCTGTTTTTAGTGATTGAAATATTGCGGCCGGTGCTTAAATGGATTGCTATTGGCCAAAACTTGCATTTTGTTCACATATTTTTTTTTATTCTTTTGAGAGGTGATATAAATATTTTTTGATTGGAACAGATAGAAAATTGACGGGTTTGTGCTGCAGTAGTTCTATGGATCTTTTGGCTACCAGGTCTTGGAGTCAGCCACGTGACTGAAAACAATGAATTAACTGTCCTGTCTGGTTTGTTTGTCAGACAAAATGGTGGATTCTGCAATATGATTGGTCAGATCGCCTGTCAATCAAACTCCCAGCAAAAGGTGCTAAAAGACTGGTCATTGGACAGTCAGTGTAGTCCAGGGCTTAATTTGTGCTGGAACAAGCCGGATCCTGATCCGGCACCTCCGAATTTGTCCGAAATCTGATCCGGCACCTCATTTGACAGATTCCCTCCTCACGCGCCAATGAAAGACGTTTGTGTTGACCTATAGCGTGCATATATTTCATGAAAAAAACTTCTATTATGAGCAGGCTTGCCTAGCATCTACATTTGAAACAACAAACTTAGACATAGCTGCTCTCACAAACCCGAATGCACGGATCCAATACTGATACACATGCGTTTTCTTTCTCAGATGTTTACATTTAGTTAAGACAAAACCGACTGTGCTTACGAGGATAATCGCCAGGCCGGCCATTTTGACGTAATTTTTTGTGTGTATTTGGTACTCTGCTGCCCCCAGGATCCGGCTTGTTCCAGCACAAATTAAGCCCTGGACTACACTGACTGTCCGCATAAGCGCAACAAGCTGCGAAAAATAACTCAATTTGGTACTCGCTAAA